>NW_006238952.1:1078679-1083584 GCF_000226075.1 Solanum tuberosum
GGGGGGGAGGCAGAACAAATTATACTTCTGACATTGAATAGAATATCAATATCTCATAGAAAAAAACAGTAACTAACACATAAATGACCCATCATATTCCACAGTAAACTATTGTAGTTAAAGGCACATATATTTAAGATTTAAATTTTATAGGTTCAATCTTTAATTTTTTAGTACTAAATTTGTGTTTATTAAATTTTGAACTCAAATATTTTATATATTATAAGTTAGATCGATTTTAACATATAAATTTATACTACCTATACAATATTATATCCGCCCATGTTATATCTCCAAAGTAACTTGTGAACATCTCCAAGTATTTTTTATTTTATTTTTAAATTTATTTTTCATATGTTCAAAATCGCATTGGAGTTCTGATAAAATTTGGATCGCACATTATAGGACCTATTTGGAGATGACACTCTCAACAGGATTTTCTCCATACCCAGAACTCGAACTCGAGACCTCAAAATAACATCTTATTAAATTCAATTAATGAAGAATAACAAGAAACTATTTTTTTTTTAATTCTTCATTAATCGAATTTAATAAGACGTTATTTTGAGTATGAATATTTTAGATATGTTGTGAGGTACACTCAAATAGTCAATTTTTTTATTTTTTATAGTTAATTATATCATCTTATTTTAGCAGTAATTTTCATTTTATTTTCTCACACATTTTTTATTAATTAAATTAAAAGAGTATTGTTTTAAATATAAATTTAGATATATGTCATATAGGTTAGCAGGATATACTCAAATCAAATTCGTGTTTTATGTAACTAATAATATCAATCACATATTATTTATTTTTCTCTTTCTCATTATTCTTCATTAATATTGCTCTTTAAAAGAAAATTGCTATCTTCGTAAAATCATGTGTGTGAAGCACATTTGAAACAGAACACATTTTTATTTTCTTCCCTACATTACATTTTCAATTCATCATGTCCATTTATTTATAATTAATTATTATTAAGATCTTACTCAATCCTAAATTGACAATTTATTGAATTTAGAATATGTGTATATATGTATATAAATTCAATGTAATATATACATTTTTTTATTATGTATATAAAGTTGAACATTTTCAGTATATGATTGATTAACCTTCAAAAAAAGAGTGATAATCAAATTTGACTATTGACATTTATGTTAACTCTTTAATGAAAAATGTTCAAATTAAGATATTACTATTGATCTTTTTCCAAATTAAGATTTTAATAACGGTACTTATCATTAGCCTAACCTGTATATAAACCTGGTGAATGAACACATAAAACTCACAAGTCATATAACAATACATAAACTACTTTATTATTATTATTATTATTATTATTGGTGATGGAAAAAATGGCAACAATCTCCTCAAAAATCCTATTGATCTTCCTTGTTCTTATTGCCATTGCATCATGTATTCCTTTTTTTCTACGATAAATTATTATAGTCGAACTTACAAATTCAAAAGTTAAACTTTATTGGTTCAATCTTTAAGTTCTTAATTTCAAATTTATATTTTTATAATTTTGGGTTCAAACATACTATTTGTTGTGAAGTTTTACCCATAAACCTATACAACCTTCAAACATACTAGATTTACATGAATACGATGCTAGTAGTTTTATTATTAAATTTTTTATTTATAACAAAAAAAAAAAAATGAACTTGTACACATTTTCAAACATTATAGTTATTTATATATCTACCACCCAACTCCCTCAATAGGTAAAGAAAAAAATGTATCTATATTATTATCTTTTTATCTTTTGGATTTTTTTTTTTATAAAGATTCTGATTCTGTTAATGATCGATTATATTATGACAGCTTGCGTAGCACAACATGGACATTGCAATGAGTCATGTTCTGTTACAGGAAAGTATGCAGAAATTTTGCTAGCAATAATATATGTGAAGCCTTTTGCTCTGGAAGATTTGGAAGAATTTGTGATGCAAAATGTTTATTAGATGAAGAGGATGTTTTGGTTTGTGAATGTGAGATACCAGCAGACTTATGTCCCGAAAAAATAAAAGATTATTTCCTAATTTTAAAAAAAAATTTGAATTATTATAATTAAAAATAAATGTGTTTCTTTTTCTTTATTGTCGTTTTTTCTTCTTTTATTATGTATTTATATAAATTTTTGTTTAATTCAATTAACAAATCTATGTTTAAGCGTGTTTACAAACGAGGATTTACTATAATAGTATTGCATTTCAGCATGAATAATTTGTTTATTATTATAAAAGCATGAAACCTAATCGAAAAATTGATTTACCAATTGTCATTTATTTTTTTTAGAATATTTAGGACTTTCAAATAAAAATAAATTCTCTTTTCAGAAAATAATATAATTAACTTTCAACTGTGTAAGAAATCCTAACATAGCATTTTGAATAATTTTTTTATCTTATGTTTTGATAGTTGAATTATTTTACAAAATTATACTTCAATTACTTTTTTTTACTTGACTACTATTTACAGCTTTGAAATCGCTTACAAACCTCGTCCTCCGCAAGGAAGGAACAAATCGATTACCTTTTTCGTCTTTTGGTAGCATAAAGAAAATAGATTTAAATTGACAAATTTATTTAGTGGAGATTTACTTCTATGTTAAGTGTCTTTGTTGTGTTTGCATGTATCACTAGTAGTCTTCAATGCTTCCGTTGTTCACTTTGTAATGTAGTGTTTAGTTGTGTGGCTGGTCTACAGCTTCTTGGGCTGGGTCACCAGCTTGAGGTTGTTCCTGATGTTGGACTTCAGCAATGGTAGCCACTGTCTCTTCAGTCTGAGAATTTGCCTCTTTGTCGCTTGCAACCTGGGCGGCTCGGTTCGGCTGATCCCGTGGGCATGGTATTTTGTCCGTAGTTGAATCGACATCTTTTGAGTTGTTCTGCCGGATCGATCGCTCAAGATCTTTGGTCTTCATACCAAACATAATCACTCACTAGTTGGTTGAGAAAATAAAAACATAATTTCGATTTTAAAAGATTAATATTTTGAATCATTATTTTATAAGAGATAATATTTCAGATGATCATTTAGTTAATAACTCGTAAGTCGTTCAATATAAAATGAAAGCCATTCAATTAAAAAATTTCTTTAAAAATTCACTAAATTTTATTTTATAGCTCTAAATCTATAATACCATGAGTAAGGGTGTACAAAACCGAACCAAACCGCAAATCGAGTCAAACCAAAAAAAAACTCGACTAGTGGTTTGGTATTGGAAAAAAAACCCAACTATATTTGGGTTGGTTTGGTTTTAACTTTTAAAAAAAACCCAAGACCAAACCAACCCGACATTATATATGTAATTTTAAAATTTTATTTTATACATAAAAATATTTACTTTGATATAATTTTAAAATATTTCTTATACTATTTCATAGTTTTTATCTTTTAATATATTATTTCAAGTTTAAAACTTAAAATTCGGAATGGTCCAA
This sequence comes from Solanum tuberosum, assembly GCF_000226075.1. NCBI lineage: Eukaryota > Viridiplantae > Streptophyta > Magnoliopsida > Solanales > Solanaceae > Solanum > Solanum tuberosum. The sequence goes on from NW_006238952.1 coordinate 1,082,135, forward strand.
TAAAGCTTATAGTTCATGTTGATAATTATAATAAAACTTAAATCAAAATAAAATTAATACTAATGCAAAAAAAAAAAATCAATTCAACATTGGTTTAGACAATTAAAATAGATTGGTTTAGACAATTAAATACATAATCTAATTATAATTTTCCTTGAATATTTAGTAATGTAACTAATACTTATTAAACTTATTTTAGCATGATTTAGTACTTTTAAATTAATGATCATTTTCATTATGACTTTGCAATATTTATTTTATATGATGATTTCATTATTATTTTTTTATTGAATATTTTAGTGTCATCGGTACTCATCTCATATTTGTGTTATTTTCTTAAGAAACACCTTAGATAATTGTATTTTGGTTAGACTAAAGAAATATTTGGAGCACAAGTTAATTATATGTTTGTATGCAAACTTTACCTTAAAAATTCAAAAATCTGAAGAAAAAAAATCGGAGGTTTATTAGTTTGGTTTGATTTATAAAGTTAAAAATTCGACACAATGGTTTGGTTTGGTATTTAAAAAACCCGAACCACCCCGAGGTTGAAAAACCCGAAAGATCCAAATTTTATTAGTTTGATTTGGTTTATAAATTAATTTTTTTACATAAATAATTTGATTTGATATTTAAAAAATCTTAACTAATCCGGTCATGTACACCCCTAAAGCCCTAACCATGAGTGTGAAACACATGGACAAATCTGACACATGCGGCTCTTTTCTTTCCTTAAATAAAAAAAGCCAGATAATTAGATTTTTGTATAAAATACTAAAAGAACCAAAAAGAAACAAAATCAGTTCTTCCCTTCTTCTTCTAACTGCCGGGCCCACACATGGACAAATTAACGTTTGGTTTGTATTACAATACAAATAAAAAATCGCAAAGTGCACTAACCTGAAGGACCATCTATCACCATGTTTTATTAATACTAATAAGAAGCCGTCCATTACAAGAAAATAAAAATTATTGAATAATAATAAATATGAATTAGATGAGAGTGACAATTTACTGAGAAAATATTGAGAAGAGAGAGAAACATTCCAACAAAAGAATAGAAATATGTTTGAACGAATTTTAACTGTTTTGAGCTAAACAAGGAAAACAAATATATATTTTTTGAATTAATTTTAACTGATTGAGTAAAAAAAAGGAAAAAAGTATTCCTATTTTGTTTTGAATCCCCTAAATTTATGGCATTATTAATTATCCTTAATGTATTCAAATTAATGACATATCCGTTTTTTATTTTTATGATTTTCAAAAAAACGTTTTTTACTATTATTTTAAAAATCTTTTTTTTTTTTTATAATAAAATGTTACAACCGGAAATATTTTATTGTTACAACTTGAAAGTTTTATTATAGGGATAAGGGTCTAAAAAATACCCTAACTTTGGTCGAATTCGTTGTTGCGATACTAAACTTTCATGAGGACCTATTACCTC
>NW_006238952.1:1083774-1113234 GCF_000226075.1 Solanum tuberosum
AAAATACGGTATTAAATAGTCTAGGGAGGTAATAGGTCCTCATGAAAGTTTAGTATCGCAACAGTAAATTCGATCAAAGTTGGGGTATTTCCCTTTATTATACTATCATAACTTGAAAATATTAGTCTTATATATGTCATTTATAAAATTTTCACACATATAAATTACTCGCAATTTTTTTATTATATATTTATTTTTTTATATTTTACGATGTTTTAATTAATGAAAATTCTGATTTCGTTATTGACATGTTATGAGGCACAATGTGTAGACACATGTACCTCTTATTACCAACACATATGCGATCAAATTACAAGTCATGATCAATGTCAAGCTTTTTGCACCAAAAGATTTAGAACAATTTGTGATGCAAAATGTGCAATGGAGGACAAAGAACTTGTTTGTGAATGTTTCCTACCGGAAACTGAATGTCCCAAAAAATAAGGGATTAGTTGTTAATTGAGAATTAATTTCCTAAATTTTAAGTAATGATGTGAAATATTATAATTGAAATTAAATGTGTTTTTTCTTCATTATCCGTTTTTTTTTGTTTTTTAACTTTTCAAGAAAAAAGAAAACATGGCTATTTGATGTCAAATAAATATTTTTTTAAAAAAAACTTTTTTGCCAATAAATTTATGGGGAATTTTCACATACCACCACTCAAAAATAACTTAATTATGCTCCATAGTTATATTTTGCTAATTATAATTTGTAGCTACATGTTAGAGGGGGGAAAGAGGCGAGCAAGATTGGAAGAGTGAGGAGAGAAAGGATAGAGAGTGGAGAGAGGCTAATTGTATTTGTATATCTGTTATATAATTGTATGTGTGTGTGTAATTTGTATTTAAGCTGTGAGTCGTAATTAATTCAAACTATAGTTATGTTAGCTAATTAGCTAGTATATGTTTGCTTATCTGCATAATTTTTTCATAAATTAAAAAGGGGCTATTAATTGTCAATTTATATGTTATGCTGTGCCATTTTTTCGTTCTAAAGCCCCCAAAAATCAGCAAATTTATTCAGGCCGGACTAAAAAAACCTTTTTTTAAAATGGGCTCCAAAAGTCTTAGCTCATCTATATCAAATCACGGGTTAGACTAGACCAGCCCAGCCTATACTGACAACTCTGATTTTTAAGTGAGTTAACTTATAAAATAAATTAGTTAGATTTAAGGGATTCTTATCTAAACATTTGGCCATTTATTTTATCAAAATCCTAATCATTCCTAAATTGACTATTTATTGAATTTATGGTTAATTATAATTATAACTAACCTGTTTAAAAGAATGACAGTCAAAATTTGACTATTGATATATAAACATGAAGAGTGTACACAGAAAATTCACAAATCATATAGACTTCAGAAACTACTTTTTTAATTAGTGATAGAAAAATGGCAATGTCCTCAAAATTTTTGTTGATCTTCCTTGTCCTTATAGCCATTGCATCAGGTATCCTCTTTTATTTATTTTTTTACTATAAAATGTTTTAGCCGAAGACAAGTAATCGGTTTAAGATTTGAATTTTATAATTTTAATCTTAAAGTTCTTAACACTAAATTTGCACCTTTTAAATTATTGGTTTAATATATTTTTTGTTGTAATTTTAGTGATTCTTTTTATAAAATCAAAAGTTATGCTACTTGTCGAAAGCACTTTGGGATCTTTTGCAAACTAAAGCAAATAAAGAGTTTTATTCTCCGTTTCAATCAATCAGAAGTAAGAAGATTACTGGTCCAAATAAATCATGTGTTACAACGTTGCATTCTTCTCTTATTATAGCCTTAGCAAAAATAAAAAATCAATCCGACTCATTAACTTTCAGCTATGCATGAGATTAAAAAAAGATCGGTCCACAATGGTCTATAGCCTCCTTTTTTAATTATTATTTATAATAGAAATTTTTGAATGATGTACGATATGAAGCATTATAGTTATATTTCTACAACCCAACTCTCTTAATAAAAACTACTAAAACATATAAATTACTTGCAAATTTTTTATTCTGTATTTATTTTTATATTTTAAGACGTTTTAATTAATGAAAATTCTGATTTTATTAATGACAGGTTCCGAAGAAAAATGTAGCGGTTATTTCCTAGAAATATGCGATGATATTTCAAACCATGATAAATGTTATGCTTATTGCGCTAAACGATTTAAAACAATTTGTGGTGCAAAATGTTTAATTCAGGACGAAGCAATCCTTTGTATATGTTCCCCACCGGACTCTGAATGTCTCCAAAAATAAAGAATTAGTTAATTGAGAGTTAATTTCCTAAATTTTAAATAACATATGAAATATTATAATAGAAATTAAATGTGTTTTTTTCTTCATTATCTGTTATATATATATTTGTGTGTGTGTGTGTAGGATAAATTGATGTTCAATTCAATTAAAGAATTTATATTTGAGAGCGTTTGAGAACAAAGATTTACTATAAGTCGATAATAGTATTGCTTTTCACCAAAAATAATTAATAGGGATTATAGTATATTTTTATCCCTGAATTATTATCTTATTCTATTTTTAGTCTTCGTATTATTTAACTAAGCCTATTAGACCTTCAAGTAATATAAATGTGTGATTTTGACCCTTAATACAAATAAATGCTAAAAATTTGACCGGAACAAAAATAAGAAAAAAAATAACTGTAAAAGACGAACAAATATAAGAGATTTTTAGTAGGAGCATGTTCATATATTCAAGATCTATTTTATTACATCATATCTAAAAAAACTTTTTATAATGAAGAAACAAGATCGTATTGTACATAATATTCTCAATTAAAAAATTAGAAAGCTAATGAAAATAAATTTGAACAATATAGATCATCAAAGAAAATAAGACAAAGGGATTTATAACCAACGCTTTTATGGATCTATGCCTCAGAATTTAGTCAGTGTAATCAGAGGCGAAGCTAGGTGGGGTTCGTGGGTTCGGACGAACTCAGTATCTCGTCTCTTTTCATTCATTTTTTTTGTTTTACTTTTTTTTTAAAGCTGGGATTATGTTATAGTTTTAACATTTGTTAATATTAGAGATCAAAATCACTTATATATTTATATTAAATGAAGGTCTAATTAATATTCTTAGCTATATAATACAAGGACTAAAATTAGAATAAGATAATAATTTAGGGATTGAACGACTTATATAGTTGAGTGCTTCCATATAAGTTTAAACTAATTCTAAAAAATAGACACTCTCCTCGTCGTCCTCATTTCCATCACCCTCTCCCAAACTTTCATAGGAGGATGTGTTAAAGATTATTTCTTAAATAGTTTGATCTCAGTAATATACCCTTGTGGTTTGTATGGTTTTTCAATTAATTCACCAAACATAATCACTCACTAGTTATAATAAAGTAAAAAGACAAATATTTGAATGAAACATTATTTTGTAATTTCCTGTAAATCTAATGTCACTCAATCAATTTATATTTACTCCTTGTTTAGCAACAATTTATTTATAATTAAGATCTTACTCAATCCTAAATTGAGAATTTATTGAATTTGAATATGGGAATATGTGTATGTTTCTAAAAGAAGTGAATCAAATTAAACTATTGATATTCTGTCCAGATTAAGATTATAATAGAGATACTTATCATTAATTTAACATGTATATATAAACACATAAAGGGTATACTACATCACTACTTTTTTTTTTTTTTTTTAATTATTACTATTTTGTAATTGAAAGATGGCAATTTCTTCAAAAATCTTGTTGATCTTAATTCCATGTTCTTATTGCCATTGCATCAGATACATTTTTTTTTCTACAATAAAATGATATAATCAAAGACAAATGGATTCGAAATTTAATCTATAAGTTCTAAGTACTAACCTTTTATTTTTAAAATTATGATTTCAGATATACTATTTATTGTACTAACATTTGATTTATTTGTATATTTATTTTGCTTCATAACGAAAATTTTGATTCCATTACTGACTTGTTATATATATATGATAGTCCGGACAGGAAAAGGACGTTGTTTCGAGTCGTGTACGGTAAGTTACAAGGGGATATGCAGACAACATCGAAGCGATATAACATGCAAAGATTTTTGCTCTGGACGATTTGGAGTTTCCAAAGTCTGTGAAGCAAATTGTGTAGATGAGGACGACGTCGTTTATTGCCAATGTACTCTACATATAGACGCATGTCCTTAAAATTGAAGTTTTTTTTTTTCATTTTTTTATTTTAAAATTTCTTGAAATGAGGATTACTTATGTAATTTCCTATGTTTTAATAAATTGATTTATAAATGAATTTGTGTTTTAACATATTTAAGAGTCGAGATTTACTATAATAAGTAGTAATAGTTTATACTATTCTACGAAGTACAAAGTCACAATGTGCTATGTGAATTATTGATCGATTATTTTATTTATTTTTCAAATAAATTTAAAAAATGGAAAAAATAATAATTTGATGCACTAAATCTCTCATTATTAAAAGAACCACAAGAATTATACATCAAAAACTTTATTCGTTACGTCAATGCTTCTGTTTTCATAATTTGAATTTTGAAACATTATTATTTAATTATTTTTATAATATTTAAAATTTTAAAATAAAATGACATATCTCTGTCTTTTTTTTAAAAAAAAGTTATTAAATATATATATGTACTGCTATGTAAGAAATTCTAACAATTTAGATTTTATTTTATGTACCTTAAAATAATAAATAGTCAACTTTCGTTAACTTTAAGAACCAAGATAGCATACTTTAAATAACTAAAGGTTAAATCTGCATGGTCAAATAACACATAGATAAAAATCATTATTATGTAATAATACAAGAAGTAAAATCTACTTCCCCTATAAAAATAAACAAGTTCTTTATTTGAAATTGATAAAAATACTACTTACTAAATATCTAAATTTAATTTTGGCCAATTTTCCTTCCACGTGTTTTTCCATCAAAACCAAAAAAGGGCAATTCGTTTTCAAATTCATCAATGCTTGCGATCTGAAACCCCCGCATCACTATCACTATCATCATTACAATTTCTGCTATTGCCTCTCATTTAGGTATTCCCTTTTTTCGTTTTTTCCATTTTTAATACTCTGATTGTAGCGTAGAATCAAATATTTTTATTAAGATGATTTAAAATATATAAATATAAATAAATGCTAAGAAAAGTAGAAAGATTCAAATGTGGTTGGGAACTGATCCCTGTAGTATTAATTGGTTTCATCAATTTGAGGTGGTTGAGTTGAATGATTCAAAATCACAAGGAGGAATCACTACCAATTTATCATTAACATAATATTCCTTTGATGGTTATAAGGAGAGATTGAGGTAGGCCGAAGAAGTATTGGAGAGAGGTGATTAGATAAGGCATAACTCACCTACAACTTAATGAGAACATGACCCTAAATAGGAGGATATGGAGGTCGAGGATTAGGATAAAATGTTAGCAGGTAATCGAGTGTTATCTACTTTTTCTTATATGTATGAATATTATTATTACTACTTTTCTATTATCTTATTCCTTTGAATCTTTTATTATCCATTGTTTCTTTTGCATTGATTTTCGTATTATTTGTTGTTGCTACCGTTCTTTTGCCCATTATTTTCAACCTTGCTTCTTTGCTTGTGAATTTCTTATTCAAACTTGTTTTGATATGCTTTACTTGAGACCGAGGGTCTATCCGAAACAACTTCTCTACTTGCACACGGTAGGGGTAAAGTTTGTGTATACATCACCCTCCCTAGACCCCACATGTGGGATTTCACTGGGTATGTTGTTGTTGTTGTGCGAGAGGAAACTATAAGTTATGCTTCTTTACTTTGTAGGTTTGGTGACTTGGTTGAAGCAAAAATTGATCAAGAGAGGAAAGTTCAGATATGGTGAGTTGCATTGAAATGAGAATAATGTGTTGATTATATAAATAGATGCTAATACTTTCATTTTTGGTATTTTCAGTCAGCGCTCTTTAATTTCCATTCCTTCTTGACGGTAGTGCTGTTATGGATTTGTACATGCACTTATGTAAAGATGCATTTTCCGGCACTTCTTGAACAAAGAACTGGGTAAGTCTACCAGAATGTGTAGTGTTAAAGAATGACAAAAGTCCCACATCGGTGGTTAATGAGATAGGTGGACTCCTTATAAGGCTTGGGCAATCCTCCTCCCTTTGAGCTAGCTTTTGGGGTGTGAGTTAGGCCTAAAACCTAATTTAACATGTAGCTAAAACAATTTCTATTATTCATATACTGCGATAGCCTGAACTGGCAACCCGGTGCTGCATATAGACAGCAACAATCACTTTAGCCACTTTCTCTGTTCCCTCCTCTGTAAAGGATGGAAGGAATTTGCCATGAACTGAAAGGGAAACTGAAAATGTTTGTATTAGTGGATCTTCTTTTTACATCCTAATTAGATACTACTTATGGTAGGTTTCGAGGATTCTTCTGGAAGGCTGCTAGAATAGGTAAAGAAAGCTATTTCCTACCATGCTGGTAATGTTGGTACTTAGAAACTGTCTGGATTGATTTGCTAACTTTTAAAAAAAATTACATTTGATTCGTTTCTTCTCATGTAATTGAAGTTTTGTTACTTTGGTTAAACAACAGTGTATGTAAAATTCTCTTTAACCAAATTGCTTGCATGTAATCCCATTAAAAATGCAAGCTGTGGATTTAATGCTGAACTGCTGCTGAGATGAGTACCTGTTACACATTATATGAGTGGATATTATTGCATAGGGCGGTTAAGCATTGTTTATGTGTATGCATAATTTCGACTAGGAAGTTAATACTTTAGGGTGATCGCTTGTCCCTTGGCTCAGGTTCATCTTTAACAAACTTTTGAGAAGCGTCGTTTTCTGCTCCTACTAACTTTTCATAACATCTCTGAATAGTCCATTTTTCAAAATTCTAAAGGCACATGGAAGTGATGTAGCTAGAGAAAATGAACTTATGAATTGCAAATAACTCTGCGGTCTATCATAGGATGTGTAAATAACGAGAAAAGAAAGTTGTCAGCGTAGAGAGCAAACATTAGAAAACAGGGAAATCATTTCTCTGTTGTAGGATAGTGAATATAATCTTCTGCCAAGGTGTTGCTAACTGCTATACTTCAACGTGGCAGGTGAGCGGCTGAGTCCTTGGATGGCTGTGGGCTGCTTGACAATGGGTGTTTCAATAATCTTCTTCTAAACTCAAACAGTTGCTTATAACAAAAAAGAGCTAATTTTTCTGCATCAAAATGCCTTCTTTGATCAAACTTGAGCACTGAATCATTGTCACACTACTTTGATTTGGAACTAAGCTTTTGCTTGTAAGATTGTCTTTGTTATGAGGAGGGTCGATGTTATCGATTCTGGCTTTTGTAACACACTCCACAGTCTCCACTTATACCTTTTTGTTTATGATCGTGGTGTCTGAGTCAGTTTTTGCGCACCTCGAGTCCTCAACTAATTCCATGAATGCCTGCCACCTCCCACTAGTAACTTGATGCCTATTTCTGCCAGCAAATCTAAAAAATTTGATGCTGCATTATATCTTTTTGTTGATTATGTTATGTACATCATCTATCAGTTATAAGAAAATTGACGTAGCTGGTACTAGAGCTTGCTTGTGATCCCAAAAAGAAGAAAAGATTTAACTTTTTGTAACAAGCGAAAAGTAGGCGTTAGGCCTTCTAATTTGGGGCTCAGTATTGAAATTTTGATTTGAGATCACAATTTCAAATCTCAAAATTTCTTAAAAGTGTGATTTCAATTTCAAGTTTGTGTGATTTTGTTATTTACTTTTTTTTAAAAAAAAAATATTAAACCTGATCCATAGGTTTATATTTTGAAAAATAAAATAATTTAATAATTATAAATTTTACAAAAAAATAATCAATGTTTAACATGAAAAAATTGTTTGTACTATGTGAAAAAATTATATTAAAGAATAACGAGTTTTACTATTGTTAATTTATTGAACTAGTAATTTTTTAAATTACATAAAAAAATATGAGAAGAAAAAATGGTGGAGAAAATTAAAAAATAAAGAATAAAACCTTCGTCTACAAAATAAAAGTCTAGATAGTAATTCGACTAAACTATTAATATCCCTCATTTGGCACATGTATATAAGCATGATAGATCAATTTTTCACTTTATCAAATTGAATTATTACACCAATTTTTATATTAATAAACCGTACCAAATTAATTAAAATAGGTTTTTCAATTTTCTTTATTTTTTTTAGCTTGATTTGAAACATTTTACAATAAAATTATTAAAATGAATTTTATTTTGTACAATTATTATATATTTAAGATGACTCATTGTAAACAGTTATATAAAAAACTATCAACCATAATGCCACATATAGGGAAAATATATTATATATATTTTTTCTCGCACTCTCAAATATATATTTTTTTAACTAATCAACGTGATAATTATCAAATGGAGAACATATATAAATATATAAGAAAAATTGGATAAATAATATTCACCATTGAAAAAACTGATTAAAAAATTACACACAAAATTAAAAAAATAAATAGGTGAAACGAAAGAAATGGCAAAAGGAGGGATGATAAGTAAAGGTAGGAGAAAAATACATGGGTCCAATCACTCCACCATTGTTAATTATCAAATATAAACAAGACAAATATATCGAATGATATAAAAAAAATTGAATAAATAAAATTAATAAGTAAAAATTGATCTGAAATATTTTAGGAAAGAAGAATTAAAGAAGAACTTTTTTTAAAAAGGGGAAAAGAAAGAAATGGACAAGTAAACGGAAGTGGAGTAAAATGTATGGGAAAGAGAAATAACAATGTAAAATAAAAGAATAGGACCTACATAATTTTTTATTTATAAAATTAAGACAGATAGGAGAGAGAAACAACAATATTGAATAAAAAATGTGGGACCTACATATTTTTTTATTCAAAAATAATCTCTCACATACCAAATCATAGTTGTGTCTCTCCCACCATAAAATTTCTCATTGCATTGATTGTTTTCCTCTACTGACCAAATTGTAAGGAAACTGTCATTAACTTCATTATTGTCCTTGTTTCTAACTTTTCCATTTGTGTTCTTTTTTGTCTTATTGTTTTTAATTTTGCTTCTTTTTTCTGGTAATTTGGGTCTTGTAATAGAAAGCTAATGCCTCTAATATGACAAAAAGAACTGGACAAATTATCCATAAGCAAAGAGTTTTCCAACTTCATTCTTTTTACATTACCAAATTGGTGAAACTTATGCTTCACATCTGGTTAATTTGTCTCAAACATGCAAGTGAGTAGTTGCTCTCATTTTTTCCAAGAGAAGATAGTTTGGTATCTTTATTATAGACATTTTAGTTGAACTCAAGTAACTTTTGAACAAATCAATAATTCGCACGTTTGAAAATTTCACATAATTACTCTTTGAATATCCAAAATGCAACCCAATTCATATTAAACTCGTAGGCCCTACACATTGTATGCAAATGAGGTAGTTAGGCAAGTAGGTGAACTTCCACTTGCCACAACTAACCCCTATATTCATTTATTTTTTTATTATCTCCAAATATTTGTATTTCTTTCAACAATCTATTTACTACATTTCAAAAATATTACTCCCTCCGTTCCATTTTATGTGAGGTACTTTGATTCGGCACGGAATTTAAGAAAGAAAGGAAGACTTTTAAAACTTATGGTCCAAAATGAATGATAGAAATTTGTGTGGCTATAAATCATTTCATTAAGAGTAAAATAGACATTTTATAGTCAAATTGTTACTTAATATATAAATGAGTCATTCTTTTTGGGACTGACTAAAAAGGAAAGTAAGTCACATAAATTGGGACAGAGGGAGTACATTTTAGTTGAACTCAAGTAACTTTTGAACAAATCAATAATTCGCACGTTTGAAAATTTCACATAATTACTCTTTGAATATCCAAAATGCAACCCAATTCATATTAAACTCGTAGGCCCTACACATTGTATGCAAATGAGGTAGTTAGGCAAGTAGGTGAACTTCCACTTGCCACAACTAACCCCTATATTCATTTATTTTTTTATTATCTCCAAATATTTGTATTTCTTTCAACAATCTATTTACTACATTTCAAAAATATTACTCCCTCCGTTCCATTTTATGTGAGGTACTTTGATTCGGCACGGAATTTAAGAAAGAAAGGAAGACTTTTAAAACTTATGGTCCAAAATGAATGATAGAAATTTGTGTGGCTATAAATCATTTCATTAAGAGTAAAATAGACATTTTATAGTCAAATTGTTACTTAATATATAAATGAGTCATTCTTTTTGGGACTGACTAAAAAGGAAAGTAAGTCACATAAATTAAGACAGAGGGAGTAATTACAATCTAGAGCTCATGTTGAAAAGCTATCAATGAACGTGTCCTCTACACATCCTCAATTTCAAGTTAGGTGGGATGAGCTACAACACGTAAACGAAATATATATATATAAATATTTCTTAAAACATTACTATAAGAAATGCACTTACGTTCTTTAAAACTTAAATTATGATTCTACCTTCCACTAGCAACTTTTTTGGTATAACCTTTTGTTAAGGGTTAAAACATTCGAGAAAAGAAAGTTAAGGGATTTTCGGATAAATTATTAAACATATTAAGTCATAAGCTGAATATTAGCTGGCTAATTTCGATTCACATGATCCAATAAAAAAAAGATAAAGTATTCCTAAAAATTCATTTTATCATTTTGAAAGAAAAAAAATCTCTATCTATCTCACCGAGCAAAACTACAAGTATATAGATACTTCCACTCAACTACATCTATGGTGGTCCCATTTGATTTTTGTCTTAATTTCTCCAACTTCCTCATATGCCTTTTTTTAATTTCATCTTCCAAGTTAATTGGCCATAAATTGAAGTAGAAAAAACATTATATTAAATTTAAAAGTAAAGTTAGGTTCTTCCTTTTGTATTTTTCTGTGCTCTGCTAGTAAAGTAATGGAGGGAAAAATTGAGGCAGCAGAAAATGAGCTACACAATAATAATGGGCTAATAAAATTGCAGCAACAAGGAAAAGAGATCCAATCAATACATTGCGATGACGCCACAATCAATGAAGAAGAGATGAACAAGATTTCTCTTGTGAGAGCTGTAGTTGAGAAACAAGATCCGTCTTCTAAGGTAATTGTATTTTAATTTTAATGCTGTGTTTGTTGATTTTTTGGATGTTAAAAGTGAAAAATTGAAATTTGTTTATAGACATCTCCACTAATTTTAAGTGTATTGAGTTAAGCCCAATATTCGCTCTCCTAAAGTACGTTGAGACCCAACATTATGTAGTGCTCGACATGTTGGAGCTAGGTGTTTGTTAAGGTGTGACTTTTAGATGAGATGGTCACACACTTCATCGTAATATCAGAGCAGGCAAAGGTCATGGTCATAGACTTTTTTCGTAGTATCACAGCAGACAGAGGTCCTGGATCGAATCTCACCCCGCCCACCCATATTAAAAAGAATTTCCACATGCTTGGTCATGAGTGTCCTACATTGATTAAGGGAATGGACAATTGCCTCTTCATATGGTTTTGTGTCATCCTATATGTTTGGGGTTTGAGTTAGGTTCAAGGTTCATTTTTTTATCTGGTTTATACATCAATTGTTTTGTAGGAAGTTGATGATTTTGCGATAAGAAGGTTTCTTCGAGCAAGGGATCTGGATGTGGAAAAAGCTTCAACAATGTTGTTGAAATACTTAAAATGGAAGAAAAGTTTTGTGCCAAATGGGTACATTTCACCTACTGAGATTCCAAATGAGATAGCACACAACAAAATGTTCTTACAAGGTGTGGACAAATTAGGACGCCCCATTGCTGTCGTTTTTGGTGGCAGACATATGCCGAATAAACAAGGAGGTCTTGAAGAGTTCAAACGTATGTGTTTTTTTTGTTGATACTATTCTACTTGGCCTGCTGTTTTCTGGTCCCTGAAATGACTTTTGAACAGATCAGGTTTTCTTATTGTTAAGTCATTGTTTTGATCTACAGGATTTGTTGTCTTGGCTTTAGACAAACTCTGTTCAAGGTACACTACAAAAAATATACGTCCATTTTTACTTGTTCAGTTTAGAGATCAAGAGAGAATGTATCACGTAGTTCTTAACTTACCCTCCTTATTAACTTAAGTCATTTCCCAGAGCACTGAATTTATTATATTTCAAATGGTGTTATATAGTAAAATTGTCGTTTTGTTTATTGCTCCTTGCCAAGTGAATATTGGACAAGTAAAAATGGACGGATGGAGTAATTGGCATGTTTGGCCTCTATTTTTGAAATTAATGTGTAATTGCTTGTCTTGATGAATCAGAACTTCACCAGGAAGGGAAAAGTTTGTGGTAATTGGGGATCTACAAGGTTTTGGCTATTCCAACAGTGATGTTCGTGCATATCTTGGCGCTCTATCCATTTTACAGGTCTACTTACCCATTTTTCATTTGATTTTTACCTTCTATACATACGATTGCACAATTTTAATTCACAGGTTCAAACCCTAGGTGTGACCGTCTTAGTAATTTTTTGAAATAAATTTCTGGTTCGACCACTGAGCTTACCGAGTAAAACATGTTAAGACTTTAGATACACCAGTACTCAGATGGTGTAAAAACTCTTGACACTACCGGTATATGTTAAGTGAAATCCTTTTCATATTTCCTTTTGGAACTGTAATACGTAAAGGCTCACCATATTATATAGTTCATAATCTTGAAATTTATTATTAATCGCAGGACTGCTACCCTGAAAGACTCGGAAAACTGATTGTGGTTCATGTTCCTTACATATTCTGGACAATGTGGAAGCTTGTGTACCCTTTTATTGATAACAACACCAAGAAGAAGGTGAGGCTCTAAAATGGTTGATGGAAACAATGCCAGAGATTAGTCAACGATAGCCTTGTTATTTCAACATTGTATTAAAATCCTCTTTTCTCTCAGATTACATTTGTGGAAAACAAACGACTCACGGAAACTCTACTTCAAGACATTGATGAAAGCCAGCTACCAGATATTTATGGAGGCAAAATGCCATTAGTTCCTATTCATGAAGCCTAAGCAAGTAGTTACACATCATTATTATTCAGAGCTGGTTTACGAGGTCTTTCAGGTAATGCACTCGATAAGAAGACAACGTTTGTACTATGATTATATAGAAGAGAATTGAAATATTCAACTCAGGCTTATAGCTCATGACACTATCATACATGAGTGGCCTGCATATTTAGTCAGAGCAGTTAAGAACTACAATCAAAGACAGATTATGTTCAGCATACACAAAATTGCTGCAGAAACTCCGGGAAAAAAACGAGTACCTTGCTGAATCTACTCTTATTATTTCTGTGGCTTGCAAAATGAAGTAGCTGCTCGTTTCTGTATCATATAAACAACATTGGTAGCTTAAGAGCCTTTCTTGTAGAAATCGCTTCAATAGTATGATCGATGTTGGTTAATGGGGTCTTGTTTTCAATCTATTGAAGATAAAATCTTGCTTCGAAAAGTTTTTTTTTTTTATGACCGTGTTGTTTGGATCAGCTTTCGTGCACCTAGAGTAATTCCTTGGGATATGTAAAAGTTATAATTTATATACTCAAATTTTGTGAAAAGCATCCCATTGTCTATCCCCTTTAACTTATTTGAAGTGAAATTATTACCTCCCTATGTGAGGAATAAGAATAAATAGTAATGAGATAAAAATAATAGTCATGGGATAACAATTTGGTGTCTTGTTTGAGATAACTTATCCCATCATTTATATCATAGTGATTGGATAAGTTATCTCAGGATAGTTAATTTTAGGATAACTTGTTTCTAACCAAACGACCCGATGACATAGATGGAAGGAAACAACACTTGGAAAAATTACAGCGCAATGTCTTTGGGTAATTTAGTTACAAAATATGTATACTTTATATACTAAATATGCATATATTATATAGATGTAATATACACAACATATACCATCGAAGTGTACAAGAGTATATGACTGAAGTGAGCATTTAGGTAAGTTTCCCAAAATACTTTCCTAGTTTTGCTTAATTTAGGGCCCGTTTGGCCATAGATTTCCCAAATAATATTTGGGGAAAAATTTGGCAAATAATGTTTGTCCATATAATTTGCCATTATTTGGCAAATATTTTTGGCAAATATCCCAAATTCCCAAATACTAGTTTTTTCTAGTATTTGGGCCAAATCTCATTATTTGGGATCTTTTGAAAATTAAAATTTTACACCAAACTTTTATTTTTTACAAAAACACCCTCCATAGTAATGTTTACGTTATATTACATAATTTTTTACGTGAACACCAAAGTAGTGATGAAATATTCAGTGAATATGACAGTGATGATATGATTATTGATGAAAATGATGAACAATCGGGTCATGGTAACAAAGTCATGTGTTTTGTCTACTTCACGATGTATGGAATGATGCTTGTTGCACTCACTCCAAACTATCACATTGCTCTAGTGTCATGAACACTACTTGTTATTTGTTGTAACGAAGATCCAATTGACTTGTAATACAAATTTATGATTAGTTTTGATAGTTTTTAAAACTTATGGGTATAAATCATATTTTTCTAAAAAAGTGAAATATATTTCCCAAATACTATGGCCAAACACATGGTGAAATTTCACCCAAATTTTCACCCAAATAATATTTGCCAAGAATATTTGGAAATTTATGGCCAAACGCTAGCTTAGACAATTGATTAAACAACATTCAAATTAATTAGAACATTAACCAATATATACATGTGACTTTTGCAAACTATCTTTTCACTGACCTGACATTTGCAATTAAATCAAGACTCTGAGATTTAGGACATGCCATCATTAACACTTTGAAACGTTTTTCAGCCTCTAACAACTTTTCTTTTTTCAATTTCTTTGTTTTTATTTTTTGTGTTGGTGGGGTGGTCGAGGAACACCAAAAATAAAGTAAATAATCAAGACTCTGAGATCAAGTTCTTTTTTCTTTTCAAACATAACAAAATAACATCCACAATATAGTTATTAAAGACTTTTATTTAGTAGGAGATATATTTTCTTTCGATAGTTTTTTATGTCATATGTAGACCAATTAACCAAATATGTTATTTAGTATAATATTATGAGTCGTCTAATTTATCATCGTCATAATTTGCAATTAATAGTAGTTTTTTTTTTGTATGATGCCCGATTTTGATACCAAAAGTTCGTTCCAAAAAGCATCTTTCAGAATAGCTAAAATAATCTAAATTTTAGAAATAATATACTTCTTGATGAAGAAAAATTAAAGTGAAACAATTAACTAGATGAAATTTTTTTAAGTAGTCACTTGTCATAGATTTTAAATATTTTTCACTTATTTTTTATATTTTTGAAACTTGAGAGTTAACGTAGAAGATGTAGTTATATTTGATTATACCTTTTACAAACAATATTTGAAACAACTTCAAACATTAAAAAGTGAGTTGAAACATAGGTTATAATATTATTTCTTTTCAAATTTGAAATACAATTTTAAGTTCTCGTAACTAAATACTTCATCTGTCCAGTTTTAATTGCCATGTTGCGCTTTTCAAAAGTCAATTTATTTAATTTTCAAAGTTAAATTATATTACATTAATTCGATATTTTAAACAAAACAATTAGATACTTAAAAAATATACGGAAAGTATTATAAATTGCAATTTTTTGCATATCAATATGATGAAAAAATACATCATAAAATGTTAGTCAAAATTTTTATAATTTGACTCTAAAAAGCAAACCATGACAATTAAAAATGGACCAAGGTAATACTGATTATCAAATTAAATTAATAATTATACTAAAAATAAATAAATAATTTTTTTAGTCAAAGGAATTGTGGTGAAACTTTTCCTGTTATTATGAGAAGAGACAAAAGCAAAGAAAGTCCAAAGAAGTTAAAGCTGGATATTCAATTCTGCGAATCTAATGCAATGACTCTCTGCAACTCAGCGACAAAATTTTATAAAATCCGTACACTGCTCTGCTCTAATAATACGTGTCATCATTTCATTGGTCCAAATATTTAGTCTTAAAATTGACCACATCTTTCTTATTCAGTACGAATATTTTATGTATAATACTGTTATAAAATTATATTTTATTTTGATAAAAGGATATCATTGATTCATTTCCAAATTTATGTAGTTAGTTACTCCATATAGAATTGTACTTTTGAAAATGTTAAAATATTTCGACTAGTCCTGAAATAGAAATAAGCATAGAAATTCACACCAGGGAAGTAGTTGAGAGATTAATTTAAATTATGAATGGTTCATGTGTATAATAAGATAAATAAATAAAATATGAACACTGTACATAAAATATGGTGTTTTACTTATGTATTTTTATTCACTTTTCTTTGTTTGCTTTATTCCTTCTATTATCATTGTTAAATTTTGTACAATGAAATAACAATTTTATACTTAAAATCAGTAGGCAGTGGAGGATGTAATATATAGACAATGAATTCAACTAATCATTCCAATACTTTTCGAGACAATATATAAATACATGTGTGAAAACTTACTAAAAAAGCGAAATGTTTTAATAATTTTGGAGTAATGAGTTTATGCTTAGAATCTAAAGATTGCACGCGTCAAATATAAATCCTATATTAATTTCTTCGTCAGTCATCATGGTAGACTTAACTTCTTAAAATCCTGAATACGTCTACGAGGATATATATCATAAGAATGAGAGATAAGCTTATAGGATATATCGTGAATACGTAAATCCATATTTTTGTGTTTGGAAAGTACAAAGGGAAACAGCCTTATTAGATTACAAAAAGATTATTAGGCTTAACACCTTAGCTCTGTTGTGTGATACTTTTTTCTGTAAATACGTACTTCCCTGCATATATATAGCATACTTTAAACTTGCCAAGTAATACTAGTCTAATTCTTAACTTTGGTCCCCTTCAACTTCAACTGAATCCTTTATAAATTTTCTTCACGTACAAGTCCCCCACTTGAGTAAAAAGTTCATTTAATTTTTTTAATAAAAAATCTCTAGTGAATTCAGAGGCGGAGCCAGTATTAGGAGTTTAGGGTTTCTAAATTTCCTTCCCTTTTCTTAATATTAAGTTGTCAATCAATTTTGTCAGGGGTTCACAAGTTATTATATTACTTAATTTTCTAGTAAGAATATAGGGACTACGAAAAAGCTATTGGGTTCATCTGAACCCACAAACCCCACCTAGGTCCGCCCGAAACGAAAGAAGACAGGATTTTGATACCTCAACTTGATTTGTTGATTGCTTCTTTGGTTGATTGATTCTTGAAGACAAGCATACAGACAGTGACACAGATCCATGCTAGTGATACTGAAATAAGCTATGGAGGAATTCCTAACTAAATAGCACCTACCTAAATGAATTTTCTTATAATTAAATATAATTAACATAGAATTTTGCTTTTTTTATTTAATTTCTTATTTTCTAGTAGTACAAAAATTCAACTTATCTTCAATATTTTCGAGGATGATTTTTAGTTAAATTATCTAATAAATTAACCTTGGTGGCTTACTTGTCCACTTTGAATTTTAATTTGCACGTTTCTTAAAAAATAATGATTGATATGAACATTTTACTATAATGTTTTACTGCTATGCTATAACATAACAAGTAAAAATAAAAAAATTATTTTTGGAACAATGGACAGATAAAATTGAGAATGCTGAGCTTTTAGGTTCAAAACTTTGCGAAGACAAAAACACACTATATGATTCTTTTCATTTATCTTAGCTTTAGTAGACAGAATTATATGGTATCCGATCCATTGTTTGTTGGAAGATAGCAAATATCACATGTAATTAGTCGAGATGCACATAAATTGACTTAAACACTTTGATCATAAAAAAAACAATAAACAAATAAAAGTGAACAAAAAAGCGAGTAATGAATATATGTGTGGAGAAGCGTAATTAGAAAAAGTTTCTAAAATGGGAAAAATCCCGAATGTGTTGCCCATATAGTCGAAAAAAGGTATCGAAGTAGAGACTGGGGCTGATTGGTTCGGAATTGGAACTAGTTTTATTTGAACTAAGTCTCTTCCGAAAAAGCAAAATTATTTCAACTGTTGTATCCGTACCTTTTCTCTCTGTATGCAAATGCAGAAAAGCACATTGCTATTCACGTATGACTCTGATCCTATCCCAGAAATTTTGTAGTATATATTTTCAAAGTTAAAAACAAACTTTTATTTTATATATAGTGTAAAAAAAATCATCTTTATCTTTGGTGTAAGATGTATTTTCACTTATTTTTCAAATTACAAATTTAGATATCTTTTTTAGTAAGCTGATAGTTTAAGTTTTTCTATATATTGTCCGTTCCGTATATATATAAGGTAAAAGCTTAGTAAATTTTAACTTATAAGGGCTTATTTAGTTGGAGATTAATTAGTTATTTCGTAATGTTATCACAAACAAACATGAAATAAACTCATCTTAAAATTAATTCTGAAATTAGTTATTTCTTATCTTTCGTACCAAAAGAACACTATCCTCGAAAAATTATCTAATTATCAATAGTAATACTTATCAAATGATTTATCTATAATGACTTTTAAGTATTCATGTTCACTATCAATATATACAAAAAATGTACTACCATGTTATCTAAATAACACCTACATATACATATTTCCTCTAAACGTTGGGCTTGTAATTTTTCGAATAAAACAAAAATTACTACATTAATCTGAGATGATGAAAAAATAAGTATGTACGTGTACTTATTGAACTGATCTATAATTACCATTTAACTAATGGTGTATAAAGAATCAGGAGAGAATAGAGTACGTGTAATGTAAATATTTATTTTATAGTCGAAGTAAAACTCTTATAAAAAGCAACAGTTTTTCATCTTTCATTTCATATTAACCCAAGTGTGTGCTTCTAACAAGATGGACCCAGAAGCTTTCTCAGCGAGTTTGTTCAAGTGGGACCCAAGAGGTGCAATGCCACCACCAAGCCGTCTATTAGAACCGGTGGCGCCACCACAACCTCCTCCGCCTCTACCAGCACCACCACCTCCTCAGCCGCTCCCAACATCATCGTACTTACGGAGTACGAGGGAGCTAGGAGGACTAGAGGAGTTGTTTCAAGCGTACGGCATACGCTATTACACCGCCGCTAAGATAGCGGAGTTAGGGTTCACTGTGAACACGTTATTGGACATGAAAGATGAAGAACTTGATGATATGATGAATAGTCTCTCGCAGATTTTTAGGTGGGACCTACTCGTCGGAGAAAGGTACGGTATCAAAGCGGCGATTAGAGCTGAATGGCGGAGGCTGGAGGAAGAGGAAGCACGGCGCCGCGGACATATTTTGTCCGACGGTGGAACTAATGTCCTTGACGCTCTATCACAAGAAGGTTAATAATTTTCTTCAACTACATGTAGTGAACCAACTTTGCACTGAATTGCTAATAGTACGTGCTATTTTTTGTTTATATCACAAGAAGGTTAATAATTTTCTTCAAAATGCTTGTAAAATCACTGTTATATTGATGTTATCTTGTCCTGGTGCATGCAATTAAGCAACTATATATATATATATATAGGGTTCTTGCTGCGTATATTCTAATTTCTATGGAGATCAAGCACAATAATTTGTTTTCTGAAGAATCGCAGTTGGTTGGTTACGTACGTAATCTTCTACTCGTATATTTTACTTATAAAACTAAACAAAAGAGTCTGCAAATAATTTTCTCAAAATCTTATACTAGTAAAATATTTAGGAATATCGTAATTAGTATCACTCAGTTTTATATATAATTTTAAATTTAAATATATAAAAATGAAGTATTTTGACGTTTCATACACCGAAATCATTGCATATAAAATGAGAGATCTAGTAAATTGATTTTATGTGTTATGACAATTTTTATTATACGTTTAAAATGAGCATGTATACGTACGTTGTCCTTATACATATGGTGAAGTAGGATTATCGGAGGAACCACCAGTGCAGCAGCAGCACGAGAGAGAAGCGGCAGGAAGCGGTGGGGGCGGGACATGGGAAGTTGCGGCAGGTGGTGGTGGGAGAATGAAACAAAGGAGGAGGATGAAAGCGGCGACGGCGACGGCGACGGGGAGGGAGAGAAGAGGGGCGTCAGGAGAGGAGGATGATGAAACGGAGGAACCAGGAGAAGAAGATGATGAGAATATTAACGAAGGTGGAGGAGGAGGAGGAGGAATAAGCGAGAGACAAAGGGAGCATCCGTTTATCGTGACGGAGCCAGGGGAAGTGGCACGTGGCAAAAAGAACGGCTTGGATTATCTGTTCCATCTCTACGAACAATGCCGTGATTTCTTGATCCAAGTTCAGACTATTGCTAAGGAACGAGGTGAAAAATGCCCTACTAAGGTCACCTTCCTTTTCTCTCTTTCTCTTTTTATTAATTACTATAACTCTGAAACACAATAGTATAATTGTGCTGATAAAGTTAGTGAGTCGTCGTAGTAGTAGTAGTTGGGGGGAAAGGTCGTGCATAAAAATGAATGTGGTAACAGAGGACCTCGTTAATTGGGTCTAAGAGTAACCATTAGCTGTCCACAAGTAAACTCGACAGCTAAGGTACGGACTGATGGGCTCAACCATAAAAGCTTGAATTTCAGCCCTTGCCCCATTACTCCATTTGTACTTCCACTCACGTACCTCCACCTGTAACCTTGTCCTTACCACATCCATAGTCTACACCTTGTGCATTCTAATTAACTTACTACTCGTATCATTTTTCAAATTTTGAGATTTAAACAAATTTATTTTTAATCGTAAATTTTTCATTGTGAATTAAGTTAATTAAAAAAATTTGAAGAATCAATGCACAAATATCTTGTCAAACTTAAATTGTTTAACTCTCAGTACTGCATAAATTGGGACGGTACACAGAATCTAGGACAGTTACAGAGAGTTATCGCGTATTGGATGGTTGATTCACGAGTGTGTTGAATATGCAGGTGACGAATCAGGTGTTCAGGTACGCGAAGAAGGCAGGGGCAAGCTACATAAACAAGCCCAAAATGCGACACTATGTGCATTGCTATGCACTTCATTGTCTTGACGAGGATGCTTCCAATGCTCTAAGGAGAGCTTTCAAGGAGCGAGGAGAGAATGTTGGGGCATGGAGACAGGCGTGTTACAAGCCATTGGTGGCTATAGCTGCTCGACAAGGCTGGGATATCGATGCTATCTTCAATGCACATCCTCGACTTGCCATTTGGTACGTCCCCACCAAGCTCCGCCAGCTGTGTCATTCTGAAAGAAGCAACGCGGCTGCAGCTGCTTCTAGCTCGGTTTCTGGTGGTGTTGCTGATCACCTGCCGCATTTCTAATTGTGCTTCTGATGATGGCTGTTTACAAAGTATATCAATCTCTCTGACTTAGCCACTATGTTAACTTCCCTACTTTATTCTACTGTTGATGTAATCTTTTCGGCTTAAAGATCAAAATTTTCTGCATAACATGGAGGTCCCTCATTTCCCTTCTGTAACTGCTTAAAGTTCTAACATCTCTAACACACATAATGGTTCAACATAATGGACAAAAACAACAGAATAGACTAAAAATAAGACCACAAATAAGGAAAATGAATTATGGGACTAAATGGTACAAAGTACTCTCATTGCACAAGGATTTACTGTCACTTTGATGCATGATTGTCAAACAAATTGTCGATGTGTAACAAATCAATCCGCTAATAAACATTCTCAATTCAGGGGATCAAGAAGAATGGGTAGGGTATTTCCATAACACATCACCCCATGTGCTCTGCCCATCAGTTACCTCCTTAATAACAGATGCTACTTCATCCACATTCACACGAATCTGCTGCTTGCTGTCTCTTTCACGGATCGTCACAGAGGATGCTGAATCCACTGTAATGGCAAAGGGAACTCCAAGTTCATCTGTTCTTGCATACCTTTTCCCTATTGACGTACCTATAGCACAAAATCACATGGTCAGTGAAGAATTATATAGCCGACCCAACTTGTTTAGCACTTGAGGCATAGTTATTGTATTAGCAGTTCATCAACCTCAAAGTATATAAACATATTTTAGTGCTACAATAAAACCAGGTTATCATAGTTTGATACGGCTGCTGCTGATTTCTCATATATTAGTCAATATAACTTCGTTGGTAAACAAGGGAAACTTTAGCATATATATGAGTATTGTATAATAACAGTCTCCGGTGCACACATCTTCAGACATGACCAGATTTATATATCACAAGGAGACCAGCACCATAATGGATAGCGCACAAGGATAAATTGGAGTCCCCGTGTACGGTAAGTCAAAAGAAGAAGTCAAACTCAAATTCTGCATTTAGACAATGCAAACACAGAAGTTGTTTGCCGTGTAAGCACCAACCTTGGCCAGACTTTGAAGTTACTACCTATTGTACTTAGAGGGTCAGCAAACAAAGTTGATAGACCGAAAATATTGGCCTGAACAGGTGGACCTTAATGAACATCGGACAATACATTATGTCAATTACTCAACATGAATCTAAATATTGTTTCAAATTTTATTTAGTTAACTTACAAATTTCTGGGTGAATGTAGTTCTCCCTTTTCTTATACTAGTAGTGTTCCGGGCCAGCTTGTACACCTAGACTTTTGCACCAGTTACCAGCTGGAATGAACATCATAGAGACTAGTTCGAATTCCACTAGAGGCAAAAGAAAGTAGGTTATTCCCTTCTGCCTAAGCATTAGTGAACAGAGTTGGATAACACTATTAAGTGCAATTCCCAGTGAACATCAATCCAATATTGCAACCAATGTTAGAATTTGCTTAAAACTATCTTAGTTCTAAGCCAACGTAGAAAACATATCTTAATAAGAGTCTGAAGTAATGTCCACATATCGATTTCTTATCACTGTCCTAAGTGAAAAGGACAAACAAATAATTCGTAAGCAACTGATAGCTCAAATTAGTCATTCTCAGAAATGGCAAAATGAGTATACAGGTGACATGTAAATGAACGGGTGGAGAATAAATCTCCAACACCCTAGATTCAGATAGCTTTTCACGGAAAATCAAATAGAAAATTAGTGATGGATTTTGAAATTAACATTTATATCAATTGAAAGAAAGGGTACTCATTATACTTGTCAAAGGAAAGAAAAGTGACAGTCCTAAATCAGAAGTTGCTACAGCTTAGTGCTTAGAATAACTTTCGAAGACAAGAAGGATACCTGTTATGTCAATCTTATACGAGATCCCATAGACAGTCAGTGACTTAGCAATTTCTCTCGCAATTTCCTCATATTGTTGATTCTGAACCAACGGAAACACCGTGCATTTGATAGGAGCTACGAGAGGAGGGAAACTGAAAAAGTTCATTTGTTCATCACCATCTCTGCTAGGTCTGGTGTTGAAAGAATGCTCATAGAGGCAGTATATTATCCTCCCAATACCAAAAGATGGCTCAATGACTGATGGAGTAAAAACCCTCTGATGCTCCTTCTTTATTTCCTTGGAGATGGACACCATATTCTTGTTTATAGTGACAACCTTGTCAAGCGTGCAAACATTAAATGTGGCCTCCCCCTTAGACTCCAATGTTTCTTTCATTTCCATTGCTTCTTTTTCACCCATAGCCTTGCAACAGAAACAAATAATTACACTTAATAATTAACCCTCACATGAAAGGCGTAAACGAGTAAACTAATGCAATACTATCAGGTACCTCCAGTGCTTCAACCACCATTTTTTGGTTACCCTTAAAAGCAAGACCCAGCTCCTTTTTCGCTGGAACTATTATAAGCTTCTGAAAATAGAGATAACAAATTAAGCTAGTAAGCATGTTTATGTATTTTATTCAGGATTAGATTATCTTGTTCAGGGGTTGAGAGAAAGAGAAACACCTCTACTTCCCTGGGCTCTGGAAACTTTTCATGGGCCACAAGAGGCACACCACTTTTATCCTGCAATAGGTACTCAGTTCAGTATAGAATTGTTTACAACAAATAACATCATACCCAGTCTATTCCCACAAAGTGTGGAAGGATCGAGTGTACGCAGACCTTACCTCTACCTCAAGTAGAGAGGCTGGAAAAATACCCAGTATACAATTGTTTACTTAGAAAAAATACGTCCATTTGCATGAAACCTAGGCTAACCATAAGTTATCCGATAGATCCCGAAAAGAAGAAAACAGTGAACCTGGAAATTCAAACGCCAAGCAACTGATGAAGCACCATAAGAGAAGACTGGGAAGGGGGCTTTAAGAATAGAAAAAAAACTAACAGAATGCCCTATTTTATGTTAGCCTTACCGTGTGAGCACGCAAGTCATAGGTAGATCTATCAGCTATACCAACACATTCAATCCATCCATAGGAACATTCAATTTCAGCATCCCAACAGTCTGCCGCATAATGTGCCATTTCGTTTGCAAGATGTTGTCGAAACCGTAACCGATCTTTGTCAATACCAAGATGAGTAAGAAATAGATATACTCTTCCTATAAAATATCCAAGAGTTTCATTGTTGACAACTCCCTACAGCAATAACAGTGTGATGAGTCATTTTCAAATATGGATAATGGAAATCAGAGAGATTATCCAGGAGAGAGGAAGAAACAAAGGAGAAGTTAATCGTTGACATTAGCTAACCTGGGCGACTGCTTCACCAATATTTATTCTCCTTGCTGATCTTCCAGCCACCTGATCTTCCCTTGGGAACATCAAGAACTCCAAATTTGCAACATCAGGAAATTTTGGATGAGACTTATCCTCTGGGTCAACAAAGTGCTCAATCTCAGCCAGTGTAAATTCACGGACTCTCAGGAGACCTTGACGTGGTGAGATCTGCATATCTTGTCATCTTAAATTATTTACAAAAATGCAAACATGGTCCTTCTATGAGCTAGCTAGAGAGGTAAAATAAATCAAGAAAGCTTCATTAACATATAGATCAAATAAAAATTAACCAAAAAAGGGGGAAAAAGGGTTGGGTAAAATATTGAAGCATATTAGCCTAACATTTCTACAGAAAATGTATTAGCATAATGCTATTAGTTGCACACTTGAAGCATCACTCATGTCTTCTTCACCATACACAAGGCAGCAGATTAAGATAGAACAGTCTACAGATTCTGATCATTAGCAATGTGGAGAAACTTAAGTGCCCAGACCACTACTTATTCACCCTTCAGAAGTCCTCAAATTATACTTTTTCCAGATAGATAGTAGAAAAATACAAATATGATCAGGATACACATCAGAAAAACAAAGGCAACAGTAAGATTCGCTTTTTAACCTCATTTCTAAAAGCTTGACCAATCTGTGCAGCCGCAAAAGGAAGCTTATTTCCATTGTAATAGTACAAGTCCTTGAAGTTGACGAAAATGCCTTGAGCAGTCTCTGGACGCATGTAACTGCACGCAAATGAAGACAGACAGGATATTCAAAAAATATCTCTATCAAACTAAGCAAAAGCAATGGGTTAGCACAGCTCTAAATGATATTCTTACCCAGGACTCACGCCAGATGGCCCAATTGAGGTTTGGAACATGAGGTTGAAAGGATAAGGGGCAGAAAGAGGGTTCTTGGTATCAGGAGCAGTAATGCCATATTCCTTAATCTTAGCACCGAGCTCTTCAGAAGAAAGATCATCCAAAACAGCAAGCACATGCCTGAATTCCGCAGCCTTTTCAGCAGGAAGATTAGGATCTCTCTCAAGCTTGTCTTTGCAAAAGTCCTTGAGCAGATGATCAGCACGATAACAAGTGCCAGTCTTTTCGTCTTTCACCATAAGATCAGTGAACTTATCCACATGACCTGACGCCTTTAACACAACCTCAGGTGTAACACATGGGCAATCAACCTCTAACATGTTCTCCTCAAGAACAAAATGCTGAATTACAAAAGCACAAGTCACCAATTGAAGTTATCTTAACACACATCATATATAAACATGGCAGAACCCATCTTGTCTCAAGAAAGAAAGAACATAATACAACAATCTCCATACAAATCCATGATCATGAACATGTCTAACTAAACCCATACCATTAGCTGACATTTGCTAGCTGGTTAGAATTACGCACATATTAGTTATTCTATCTGCTATCCCACCATAAGATAATACACCAATTCCCTCCTAACTTATACAAGTAGTCACGCGGGTTTCTAAATTGCAAATCAAAAGTGGTATTAATTGTAAACGTGAACAATTTATTTCCTAACTTGGCTACCAAATTAATACATGAATAATTTGCTTCTTTAGTAGCTACCAAACAAACCCTACCATCTGAGCAACAACCCCTTCTTGCCTCCAATTACAAACGACCCCTTACTGTTTACCATCCTGATTGAATAACCCCAATTGAGTAAAGAACATATATAAGAACAAAACAAGAAAAGGAGAAACCTGGCGCCAGAAGGCGAGGACATTGGATTTAACGGCACATCCAGGAGGGCCATAGTCATAAAGGCCAGCAACCCCACGATAGATCTTGAAAGAGGGTATGTAAAAAAGACGGCGTTCAAGGGTATTAGTCACAGCTTGCCGGAAAGTTTCTCTGTTCTGAGCTTCTTGTGCAGGGTCCATTTTTGACAGAATCACTCAGAATTCAGATCGATTTATCCAAGAATATATCAGAGAGGTAAAGATATTTTTCGTCTCCACTATGGATAACGGATATTTTTAAGGTAATTCAATATTCCGGTCCCCCACACTATGGTTCTTTTGGGCTATTGCTCCTAATTCACGCCAGTCCAGTTTCTTCTTCGCCAATTACTCATCATTTGTATGCTTTCAAGAATTTGACCAGACCCACAGTGGCACTGGCACACAGTCTAAATTGTTTTTGCCTTTTCACTATTTAGCCAAAAGACACCGTTAAAACACGCTAACAAAATGCTTGCTCCGAATATTTAAGGGTCGTTTAGTTGACGGTATAAATTTATATTACTCCTTTAACTAAATACATGTTTTTTCTATTTATTTTTATTTATTTGATATATTATTTTGAATGTTTAACAAGTATTATAAAATTAATGAATAATTTATCATATTGTGTCTATTTTACCTTTGCTATTAAATATTATTAATATTTATTTTTTCAATTTTTAAATGGTGTGATTTGGTAAAATTATATCTATCATTTACTGTTTTTTAATTCATGTGTCAAGTCAATGATGAACAACTATTATTGAACAGAAAGAGCGTAGAACATAAGTAAAATTTCAAACTTAATTGAGATATCTAATCTTATTTCATTCAATTTAGATAATTTTATCCTGCCTTATAAATATGATAAATTAGTTTATAAACTATAATCTCAGAGCTATAATTTTGAAATAATTTAGTTTTTATAGAGAACAATCTATGTTTGAACTGGACACATGTTAAAATCTTATTTTAGCATCAGAAAATAAAACAGTCATGATGATTTATTTTTTAATACATAAACTTAAAAAATTATAAACACTAAATTTAAAAATGTTAAATTAATCTAATATATATCAAATATTTTAAGAAAAATTATGTCAATAGATGGTAGATGTATTGGAGATTTGTTAGATGATGGTGACGGGTGTGGGACAATAATTAGTGATAATGGTGGGGGTTAGTTATATTTAAATGTGTTTTATATTTAAAGTTCCTACCGATGATTTTCATTTGTATTTGCTTTCCATGCAAACACACCTCAAGAGTTGGTGTATTATCAAATGTTGGGACTTGACATGCAACATACTCTCAAGTTGTTCAACGGTAACAATTTCTTTATTTATTTTCCTTTAAAGAAAGGTTCAATAGGTAATATACGTCATTTACTAAGCATTTAGATAGACAATCAAATATGATGATAATACACGTCATATACAGCGTATTTAGAGAGCTTTATCAAAATATCTAAAGTTTTAGAGTAATATTTTAAAATTAATAAGGGTGATTTGATAAAAGTAACGCATTATTCGAGCCTATAAAAATCATCTTCGTCGAAAACCCTAACAGACGCTTCTAGCCTATCACTATACATTGTCTCTTCGCCCATCTCCATGGCTGCAACAAAGCCTTTATATGATTTTTTTGTTCACTTCCACTCTATGCCTACAAATAACATATAAAGTATAATTTTTTTGTCCTTTCATCTTTGATCTTTCCTTCGATTTTGACAACACTTTATGTATTATTCAAGAATTTAAGGATATCGATCTAAGATCTAATTTCTAGTAATTATTTTTTATTTTAAGGTTTGGATCTAAAAATTTCTGCTAATAAGTTTCAGATCTGATATCATATAAATGTCAGTTTTCTTTATTTATCTCTGCTTTTAATTTAAGTCATTTGATTGAAATTTTAATTCTTTTTTCATAATTTTTCAATTCAAGGTTCCAAGCTAGAGATTTAATTGAACAAGTATAAGGAATATCGCCATAAAAGGTTAGTGTTCTCTCTATCTAGCTCTTTTTTAAAAAAAAAATAGTCATTAATCTTTCTTTAAAGTTACTTCTCTTTATTAAACTATGAATTTGAGAACTCTATTGAAGAATGTTTCATATTTTATACGTGTCAGATCAAAATTTTATGCTTTAACGATTAATCATTTAACAAAATCAACTTTCGTTCTAAAATTATATTTTTATCAGTAACACTATTCAAATTAGTGACATTTCCTAACATATTTTCACTATTATTTATCCTTATAAAATAAAAACAATAAAACTGTACTTTGAAATAAAAAATGAAGTGAATTACATTAAATTAATTATAATTTAAATTCTCGATCATTTCTTTTGAGGATTTTTCATTAAACAGAAAAAGACATATTAAAAATTAAAATGATTAACACTATAAAAATATAAATTTAGGATGAATATTTTTCTTTGTGGGATTTAGGCCACATATACATATATATATATCTAATCAAGTTGGATAGAATTTCGTTGAAAAAATATGTCCCATCTAATTTGATGGTGCATTATATTACGTCTAACAACATAATTTTTATTAAATAATTTTGTTTGTGACTGACTCAATTTTTTTTATTAAATAGATGAATAATTAATCAACTGGTTATTCTTTATTTGTTTGTTTGTTGCCTTATATATATATACTAGTAAAGAAAGCCCGGGCGCTGCCCGGGCCCAACATTAATAAAGTTATATTGTTACTCTCTCCATCTCATATTAGATGAGAATCTTACTAAAAAAAAAAAATTCATATTATTTGAGCACTTATTAAATTAGGATAGAATTAATTAATTCTTTTCCATTTTACCCTACAATTAATATGACTATTCCTATATTGTATGTGTATTTTTTGTAACTCATTTCAATGTGCATTGATATAAACAAAGGGTAAAATGGTGAAGTCTTCCAATGTATTAATGATTTCTTAATCACCGTGTAAAGTTGGAAGTGCCCATCTAATATGGGACGGAGGGAGTATAGTTTATGTATTG
>NW_006238952.1:1117255-1132027 GCF_000226075.1 Solanum tuberosum
AATTTTTTTTAGTAGATAAGTGTGAATGTGAGGGTATTTTTAAATACCGAAAATACCCTCACTTTCACACTTATCTAGTACTTATATTATACATTATATATATTATATAGTAATTTTTTTTTAGTAGATAAGTGTGAATGTGAGGGTATTTTTAAATACCGAAAATACCCTCACTTTCACACTTATGTTCAACCCTCTCCTTTTTTTTGGTGCCACGTGTCGAAAGAGGAGTGAATTTATTCACTCTTCTTATATAGTAATAATATATATATATAGCTGCATTTACAAGTGTTCAACCTTAATGGTTATCATGGAGAACTAGAATTATGAGTCCAGAAATATATAATATTATAGCATTATGTTATAATTTCTTAATTATTTTTTTTGTTAGCGATGTTGGGAAGTTTTTTTCTTTTATCATGACATATTCTAATAAATAATTGATTATGATTTTGATTTATATATATATGACAGACTTGGGTGAATAATACATTTTGCTTTGAGCCTTGTTTGATAAGGTCTACTTAATTAACTTTTAACTAAATTAATTATAATTAAATTGTTTTTTTAATTTTGTGTTTCTTATGTTCTTAGTTATTTTTAACTATGTAATTAAATGTTAATATCAAAACAAAAATCATCTAATAATTAAATTTAAAAATTGTGAACTTGAAACCTTTAAAATATTGTATTAAAATACTTTTCAAACTTCCTTTTTTTCATGATAAATCTAATTAAGGTGGTTACATTTTGAAAAATTACTTAGTATTTAACTATCTTTAAAAAAATTATGCAAAAATAAATTGTTGATAAAGCAAACAAATTATGAAAACACAATATCTATTACTTATGGTAGAAATTTGCTATGGGAAAAAAATTATTCACATATTGATGAAATTTTTTAATTTTATTTTTAAAAAGGATTTTCATTGTTTATAACAGCAACTTTACGAAGGCCTATTTGTAATTTAAATGTTATAGACTCAACATTTTTAATGTTTTTAGCATTAACTTGTCGTATTCTTAAAGTTATCGGGTCATATTTTATTATTCATTATAGTGTAATTTTTATATTTTTTGTTTGAATTTCAAATTGTGTGGCTGTTAAAAATGTATCTTTCTTCTCTATCCTTTGAGATCATCTAATCAAGTTCCTTGTTGGATATTTTTTATCAAGAAATATCTTGAGGTTGCAACTTGTAACACTATGTTCTTTATGTCATGTCTATTAAAATCAAATATAATTTGTTTTTACTCTGCTTAGTCACAATTTTTTTTACTATGAATCTAGACTAAGAATACCCATTAACTTATCAAGTATGTTGACTTGCATTATTGTGAGTTCAGTTAATGGTCTATTATGTCTCGTGATATTAGTAATTTTGATCATATCATTTATAAATGAATTAGTCAAATATATAATATGATCAAAATGACTCGTATTAGTTAGACAAATAAGTCCATTACCTGAACCCAATTCAACATTTTTGAGAAGTCAAATGATACTTTTAATTTAGACTCATAGTAAAGCGTTTTGTGATTAAGTAAGAATTTTTTTTTTTAGACTTGTTTTTAATGGACGCACAGAAAATATAATTTCTACCTGTTGCAATTGAGGTCTCATTATGCTTCTTGATGAAATCTTAACCTTTTTTTTTAATCGCGACACACTAAAATTTACATACAACGAGGAACTTGATTAGTACTATAGCAAGGAGGAGCAAAAGAATTGAAAATAGAGTAAATTTTAGGTTTAGCTAACATAAAAATCATATTTGTATGTCATAACTATAGTTTGCATACGCGTTCCACAACAAACTTTATGTTTGCTATGACTATTGATATGTATATTTTGGTATACTTATACAAAAAGAAACAATTGTATAAGTATATATTTGGAATCTGTATACAAATAAGAAAGTTTTTTTTTTTTTTGTATAATCTGTGTTTGTATAAAGCGAGAAAGAGAGAAAGACAAAAGAGAATTGGGTAGGAGCAGATTTGTATTGTATAATTATAAGTGTATAAGACGAAAAGATATGTATTAGTATTTGTATATACAGTTCCTCTCGATTTATACAAACACAAACACAATTTATACATTTGTGTTTGTATAAAGTGAGAGAGGCGAGAGAGAGAGTGGCAAGCGAGATATTTGGGGAGAGAGGCGAACGAAATTTTTCTCTCACTTTATACAAACACAAACATAATTTATATATTTGTATTTGTGTAAAGTGAGAGAGGCAAGAGAGAGGGTGGCGAGCAAGATCAAGAGAGTGGCGAGCGAGATATCTGGGAGAGAGGCGAATGACAAAGTATTTGCTACATATTATAATTAAATAAAACTGTGATTACAACATTTAATTTTAATTAATAATTTGCTATTTTATACTATTTTCCCTTGAAAATATGCTTCAAAGAATAAAGATGATAAAAATATGTTATAAGAATTTGAAATTCACAGAAGAAATATATTAATATTATAATAAATATAAATAAGAATCAATAACTTTAAGAATATAATAGTTTAGCGCTAAAAACATAAAAGGTATTGAACCCATAACATTTACATTTCGAATATGCATCTATTTGACTTTATTTGTAATGACAAAGAAAAACTTAAAAAGATTTGACATTCATCAGTAAATAAATAATTTTTTATTAACAAAATTTTACCATAAGCAATAGCTATTGTGATTTTAAGATTCATTTATTTCCTTTTTAATTTACTTTTGCATAAATTTTTTAGGTCAATTTTCATTTTAAATTCGATAATAATAAAATGTTAATAATTTTTCAAATTGCTACCAACTTGTCATGAATTTAAAAAAAAAATACATTTTAATACGACATTTTTAAGAATTTGAAGTTCACAAATTCTAATTTAATTAGTAAGTGAATTTGATTTTGACAAAGTATTAAATTATATAGCAGTTAAAATTATTTAGGAAGATAAGAAACATAATACTAGAATCATCTAATTTTAATCAATTTAATTAGAAGTTGGGGATGCAGCTCAAATGGCAGAGCAACTCGCTTTGCATGGGGTTCGATCCCCCACATCTCCGTATTCTCCAAATCCTTAATATCTTAAACCATAAGGAAAAAGTCACTATGATAAATATAAACACGAGGAGAGGTCTCTAAAATTGTCCCCAAAATAAATAAAAAAACTTTAAAAATAAAACAAAAAGGAGAAATTGTATGAAATAACAAATTATTAATTCAAATTAAATGCTATAGCCATAGTTTATTTTATTTGTAATTCGCAACAAACATCCCATTTTTTTGCCATCTGATTCGGTATACAATTAACCATTTTATACATTTCAGTATAAAATGCATTTATGTTTGTATAAAGCTAGAGAAAAAGTGTATATACAAATACAAATACAAATACATATATTTTCGTCCTATACACTTATAATTATACAAATACAAATACAAATACAAATACATATATTTTCGTCCTATACACTTATAATTATACAAATACAAATACATATATTTTCGTCCTATACACTTATAATTATACAAATACAAATACAAATACAAATACATATATTTTCGTCCTATACACTTATAATTATACAAATACAAATACAAATACAAATACATATATTTTCGTCCTATACACTTATAATTATACAAATACAAATCTTATTATACAAATTATAATGTATAAATGAATTTTATACAAAACTGAACAATTTGTATAAAATTTGATGTATCTAGCGAATTATACAAATCAAAAGCTCCATAGCAAATTTTAGCGCAATTATTCAAACTATAACTATAACGTACAAATATTTTGCTATATATGAAAGTTGTTCAAACAAAAACACACTTCAAATAAAGCCCAATCCAATCACCCAATTAAGTCCGCTAAAAGATCCGGGTCCAGTTGTAAAATTGTCGGGTCGGTTCATATAATTACGCCACCCTTCAACGCCCTTTCTTGCTGCAAATATTTGGGTTTTTAGGGTTCTTACAATTTCTTGATTTTGTATTCATTGATTGAAGAATCACGATGTTATTATCGCATCGGCGTCGTAGCCCAGGTTCTTTTCCTTCTTCATTTTCATTTATTTAATTCTAATTTGTTCCAAGAACTTGCAGTTTGATGAGATTATATTGTTAAACTGTTATTCATTTTGATTTGTGATATCTCCCTTATGTGTTTTTTCTTTCCGATGAGAACTCTCAAACGAACTGATCTAAATTACGTTGAATTTGATGAAATTCACTTTATTTTCCCTTTTGAACTGTAGTTTTAGTAATTTTGTTTTAAGGGACATTGTTGTAGTGGTAAGAGCGAGAGTGTGTGTTAGGAGAACAGATTGGTTTGAATCCTGCTCTAGATAAAAACATGATTTAAGTGGAGCGGAGAATGGTAAAAGGGACACCACTGTCCTTGGGTGTTTCTTGGTTATGGGAGTTGGACAATTTTAGTCGTTCATATATACGGTATGAAAAAATGATGCTTAATGTATGGAAAAAAGTGATCATTTTAGTTCTTCATATATACATGTAACCGAAATAGTACTTTTTGTACATATGAAGGACTAAAATGATGACCAACTTAAGGCTTTGGTTGATTTTGGATTATAAGCACGTTTAATGTTTACCAAATGCTTAGATAAGGTAGAAAGTGCTTATAAGCTATAAGCCAGTTTGACCAGCTTATAAGCTTAGCCAAACACTCTCTAATGTCCGCCGCTTCACCATATCAACTACTGCTATCTATGATTCAGAAATGGTAAGTACATGTACAACCTTCTACTTATGTTTCTTTTGGGTCATGGTACTCTCCATTATCTATTGGCTTTCTATGGCTTTTGGGGTGCTGAGGAGTTGTGCTCAACATGAAGGGTTGGTGATAAATAAAAGTTAATTTCTCAACTCATTCATTTTTTTTAAAATTCTGCACTATTTATCTATATATGTCAACAACATCCTTTTAATGAATGTTGATTTAATAGCCTAGATAGCTTTTCCAGAGACGAAGTTAAATTTTATTGTTTATAAATTTTTGATGTATAGATGGTTATTATGTTTGTACCGAAAGAGTAGTCACTTTAGTACTTTTTGTAGATGTATGCTGCTCATCTTTGTTGTTCTATTAAATTATTTTTTCGCTTGGATTCACGGATCTGTCTGTTTGAAACTGTGGCAATATGGAGGCAATGTTGGAAGGTAATGGAGCCAAGTCTTATCTAAGGCCAGAATTTTTATTTTTATATGGTTGATTGTTAAAGCACGAGAGCCCCGTACGTAATACTCATAAAATCCGAAATATGCTTCAACAATGTTCTTACATACATAGTTTAATAGGGAAAGAGATAGCAGGGACCAGTGAGTGAACTGTGATTACTATTCAAAAAAGGAAGAGTTATATAAAAAAACACTTACCTTTTATGGCGCTATTCCTTGAAGTTTTTCAATTAAATCTATAGCTTAGGGCCTTGAATTGGAAAATTTTGACACATGGATTAGAACTCATATCGACATTCTTAATTTGAAAACAGAGAAAAGATGAACTGAAACGTGTAAACTTGTCCATATGACAAATTCCTTCTTCAACATGTAGTGCATGTGTTTCTTAATCTCCATGTGCATGGTAATATTTGCTAGTGGGTGGTAAACTATCATATACATCTATTTGCATTAGGGTGGTGATTCAGTTTTCCAGGCAAGTGGTGTAATGAAATTCATGGCAAATGTTCAGTGCCTGAAATGAATATGTATACGTGTTCTTGTTGTCCTCATCTTTCTTTGTCATAAGCAAAATTATTGAGCTCATCTATACTACTTATTGTTCCCCAACCTCTGTAACTACATCTCCCACTTTTTATCCTGTTATCATTTATTACCGGTTCTTTTAAAAAAAGAGTGAGTAGAAAATAAATTCACTAATATTGTTGCTATTTTTGGAAGTGTAACTTATGAATGTGTAAAGTATTGTGTAAACGTTTAATACTTTGATATCATAGTTTAGATTTGCAACACGCTCTCTGTTGTGTCTTTTTATTGGACCAGTAATGTGAAAATATTCTCTTAATTGTGATGGTGAGGTTCGAACCTAGAATTAGTGTTTGTTATGATATACTTGATATGCTCTGATATCATATTGATGTCTGTGAACTGTCTCATTTAAAAGCTTCAAGTTGTTGTTTGAATAGTGTGGTTGCCTAGTCTAAAACCTTAAAGTGTATGAGAAGGAACATATTTATCTGTTAGGTTTTAGGTCTACACCAGTTAATAAGCAGAATTAATTTTGAACTGTCACAAAAATGACAGAGTGAGCCATGGTAGCTGGTCGGGTAATGTTCATAACCTCTGAATGATCCATCAATACTGAAATGTCCCTTTTGAAGCTTTCTCGCTTGGATTTATTACTTTATTTCCTGAGAGATTTAAAGAATGTATAACCTCTCTATCTCCATGAGTTAGGGGTAAGGGGTAAGGTTTGTGTACACTCTACCCTTCCCAGACCCTAGTTTGTGGGATTTTACTGGTTATGTTGTTGTATTGGGTAGTTCGATATTCCGTTGGCTTCAGACTGTTTCAACTCCATAGCCTTGCAATCTACGTTTTTTGTAGTTGCTTCCCCTGGCACTGGTTTTGTATCTTGGTTTTGCAACAGTTCTATTTGGATAGTTGAAAATGAACAATGTGCTTATTGAGACTTCAATTACAAAGGTGTTTGGAATAATAAAGGCCTGTTTGTAACTGAACCTCTATTGAAATAATCAAAGGAAAAAGAAGAAGAAACTTCTGATAAAAAAAGCTCTTTTTAGGATCCTTATACTATAGGATCAGAAGTTGCTTTATTGTTTAGGAGTAGTGCTACTTTCAGTTTCTGGAACCAATTAGATATCTCCTATGTAGTGTCCTTGCTATGCAGAACTATGTTTATCTGTGAGAAAGTTTGTCCAACATGTGATGCCGTTGGTTGCTTAACATCTGTTGTGTCTTCTTAATCACAGGCTATGGGGGAATTCTTGGTCAGGTGATTGTTGTCTGTCATCAGTCACTTGCAAGTAAGTGTTTGTGGACATATGTCCACTTTGGAATAAAAGAAATAAAATTTGGGTTTTGCTGACTCCTACTTAAGCAAATAACAAATACATCACTCTTCAAATACACCAGCTTTTGATGTTTTTTTTTGCATGGAAAGCAAGTGCAAATGGAAATCATCTGTAGGAGCTAACTTTTGGACCTTCAGATTACAGTACAAAAGTATATTGAATTTCCGTGTGATGACTCAGTCATCCGGGGAAAATATGTGCTTGAGGTGGTGACATCTGGCGGTTAATGTCTCAACAATCAGTGCTTTTCAAGAAGCAATTCATCATACCTCGATCGAATCAGAGGCTAGAGAAATTCTTTGGTTCATGGAGCATCTAGCATGGGAGGAAGTGTTGCAGGTGTGTCTCATTGCATCCTGCTGTTTTTGGACTGGTATTGGAGTGCATTGCTCATGAATTCGTCTCTTTATCAATTTTTTTGAAGAGGTATAGTAACTCATCTGAGAGAAATGCAGAGACGTGGAATTATTAGATTTTCATCTTCAAATGAAGGTTCATAGAACCAAAGTAACTTTAGAAGCACTTCTCCAGAGTAAAGCACAGCTTCCAAATTAGATTTCCTTTTAGCTGTGCTTCTTCTAAGATTCTCCTTGTCTTTCAAGGGTACTATGTTGAGCAGAAAGACGCCATATTTTCCAGTAAAAGTTTCCGTATGTATTTGTTTTCAATTTTTCCTGTGCATGCTGTACTGCACCTTAAGTAGAAGCATTTTAGTTGATGATTTGTGTAATTTTCATCACCTTTGGCGTCCTTTAGCTCAAACCTTTATCCGGATTGAGAGTGCGCTACCATGGATGATCATTTCTGCAGATTCTTCTGTTGGTGTCAGTGTTCTAAGACCCCCATTGAATCGTATTCTTCATGCCCAGCTGTCTCATCTAATGGAGAGTTCAGTCGTATGTGTTCCTTGTAGGATTAATACTCAAAAAACAGATAAGAAAAATAAATAAATCAGTAATTAAGAGGCTCTTGAAAACGAGAAAGAGGAGAGGTGAAGTAGGCTCAATCATAGTAGTGTTACTTTTCTAATTTTATCTTCTCTGATCAACAAAAAGTTGTTTTTATTTATAACAACAAAATAAATTTATTACTCTTTTCACTTTATCCTATCTTAGAATTCTCTCTCTCCCGTAATGTTTCCATTAAAACCAAGAATCTCTGGTGAAAAAGAGTAATGATGGCATTTGGCTAGACATAGCCAAATAGCTCATACAACGAATTGAGACCAATCAATTAATGTTTAATCATTTTGTATACATTAAACAATAAAAATCTGTTGCTAAATTAGCGATGAATTTTGAAAAAATAAAGTTAGTTATGGGCTGTTTAACAAAAAATTAGCAACAAAATTCGTAACTAATTGATATCTTTTTTAGTAGCTAGCTTGCAAAATTTCAGTTGCAATTCATGTAAATTAAACAAATGACTACTTTACACAATATTTGTTGTTGCAGCGTCCGCAGAAGATTGGCGAAAGGCTCTTGACAAGGTGGTTCCCGCCGTCATAGTTCTCCGGACCAATGCTTGCCAAGCATTCAACACCGAGGCTGCTGGTGCAAGTTATGCTACGGGCTTCGTCGATTTTCTCTATGGTGCATATATAATACCTGCAATATAAGAAGGAAGAAGCAAAGAGAAAGGAGGAACCCCGATATATGTATCTCAATTTTATACAGGTACATGACTGAATGCACTAGCTTCGTATTATTAATTGGTACTGCTTTTGGGAAGTACTAGAACTGGGGTTATGGGAATTTACTTTTAGCATTTCGACTTTGATAAATTGCTTATTTATATCTTGATATAGAACGTGCCTCGAGTCTGAAATATTTAAACTAAACCAGAAGTCACTATCTTCAAGGCTCATAGTACATGTATATTGTGTAGAGTTCCAGTTTTGTATGATCCCCATCATCCTCATACTTGGCCGAGAACACGCTATATCATAGATTAATTCTGCATCAACATATCTTAATATATAGGCCTGTCCAGCAATACTGGCAACACAGGGAAAATGCGCCCTTCAAGCAATGTGACCAAAATGATCTCTTCAGACATTTTAACAGTAAATTAGTAACATTTCACAACATTCTCAATAATCTTTTTAAAAGGATTTTTGCACTATAATTTGACAGTCTTATGTTTTTTTTTTTGAAACCATGGCTCTTTTATAGCCATTATCAGTGCAAGATTGATGAAACTGACTTACAAGTATGTATCTCCGCAGCTCCACCCGTGGTTCTATGTATGCATAAGTATTTGCATACGTCTATTATCTTTTAAGGTTTCTATACTCGTGAAACTTCTATATATCTTGATTGATAATTTTATTCTTCCAGACATCCTGTTGCCATAACCTACGTTTGAAGTGCTTCCAAAAATGGATTGGACAAGGCATGGATACAAGAGTCAAATGCTGCAGTCAAATTAGTCGCCAAATGATTATACAATCAACCACAAATAGACTCGGCACTGGTGACTGCATAAAAGTGATGCTTTTACAAGTCCTCAAGTAGCATGTCCTCAGGTAAGCACACACTTGTCTATGAGTTCAACCAAGCCCAATATCTTTAACGTAAATTCTTGGATCAACCTGTGTATACAAGTCAATCAAGAAGATCACCCTGACAACCCGTTTATTAGGGAAGGAGCAGCTATATAAAAGAGCTGGAATGGATATTGCATCAAGCGGGAGGATATTTGTGACACTGAGCCCAATATTTTAACAGGAAAATTTAATTCTTGGATCCACCCTTGTATACTGGTGAATCAAGTAGATCACCCTGATAATCCGTTTATTAGGGAAGGAGGGGCTATATAAAAGAGCTGGAATGGTTAATGCATCAAGCGGGAGGATATTTGTGACCATCTCTTCGGATCATTTCGGGCTTGGTGGAGAATGATCTGGAGAGAAATCAAGGTGTTTTTGTTGGAGAATTGTGGACACATCACTTGAATTACAGGCTATGGAGTGTGCATTGACCCCATGTTACTGGAATTGCAGGACAAGCGATCTATGGTGCTCTCAGGTGGTTATGAAGATGATGAGGATCATGGAGAATGGTTTCTCTACAGAGGAAAGTACGTGTTAATTATCCCTTCATAGATGAATTTTCAATATTTCTGGTTAGTTTTGAAGGTACTACTTCATACTGAGGCGTGTACGTAGAGGCTGATTGATAATATTTTGTACTTGAGAGTTTTTCATTATCAGATATTTACAGATAGACATTCATAAAAAAATAGGACAATAACTTAGTAATAAGTAGATTATCTGCTACAACATATTAAAAACATCGAGTTAGTGTAAAAATTCTTTACCTTATAGTACATACACAAGTTTATTCCATTTTGTAAGAATTAATGTTAATTAGCCCTAGAATGGTTTCCTTCACAAGGTCTAATTCCGTGGCATTCAATTGTAAGATTTTTGTAACTTCAGTAAGTTTGCAATATCTATGGTTTTGATTTCTACATAAGAACAACTTACCTAGTTTAACTCTTAGGAATCTTTCTAGTAGTTATGTATATACACACCTAGTTAATTACATTTGACGAAGTTTAATATCTATACCTTGACATGTTTTAAAGATCTGTATATTATTCTACCTAGTTGACAAAATCAGTTGACACAGTACAAAGAAGGGTCAGATCTAAAAGGAGATAGGAAAAGAAATAAGGAGGTTAAGAAAGTACATGTGGTCGCACGATGAACTCCTGGCGGCTACCTTCATTAAATCCACGCACTAGTAGACAACACATTACCTCCTAAGCGAGAACAAGGATAATATCAGTGGCAATAAATGAACAAATCTGAGATAGAAGAGAAGAAAAAAGAAATACCTCTCAATAGTGAATGCTCCCGTGTGAGCTCTGACATACAGAGAAGGAGAGGAGCAAGATGGAAACAAATCTAGATTAGGAACCAAAGTGTGAGGTTTCGGTGGTTGCCGGAGGGAAGCATCTGAAAGGTTAAGCTTAAAAAGGAAAGAACGGAATAGGCGGAAGTTA
Source organism: Solanum tuberosum (assembly GCF_000226075.1). NCBI lineage: Eukaryota > Viridiplantae > Streptophyta > Magnoliopsida > Solanales > Solanaceae > Solanum > Solanum tuberosum. The sequence goes on from NW_006238952.1 coordinate 1,128,358, forward strand.
TTACGTTCCTCTCTTAATATAGATAGAGAGTTTGGTTTGGGTTGGGCCGTATTTTCTCCATCACAAACATTGTTGATAATTGATATACGGCCCAAAGCTTTATCTATAATTTAGGATAGGAAACCAAATAACTTCCGCCTCTTTCGCTCTTTCCTTTTTCAGCTTAGCCTTCCAGATGCTTCCCTCCGGCATTCACCGAAACCTCACACTTTGATTCCTCATCTAGGTTTGTTTCCATCTTTCTCCTTTCCTTCTCCGTATGTCACAGCTCACACGAGAGCATTCACTACTGAGATGTATTTCTTTTTTCTTCTCATTTATCTTAGTTTTTGTTCATTTCTTGCCATTGATAATTTCTTTATTCTTGCTTTGGAGGTATGTGTTGTCCTCCAGTGTCTGGAGGTAGCCGTCAAGAGTTTGCAGTGCGACCACATGTACTTCCTTGACCTCTTTATTTCTTTTCTTGTATCCTTTTAGATCTGACCCTTCTTTGTATTTTGTCAACTATGTAGAATAATATACAGAAAAAACATCTGGAACATAAAGGGATCCCCTTCCTCATCCAAGTTATCTTGTGTCAGCACTACTTCCTTAGCCAATAACCAAAAAAATCAAGCTACTTTGTGTGGGATTTTGATTTTCCAAATGTGTTTCCAAGGCCATTGGAGTATCTGCTGGTTTGGTTGGTTCATCTGCCTAGAGGCTGCATTTACTTTAGAAGTCCCGTTACTATTTCACTGCCACTGTAGGATGTCTTGTTCCAGCCTTCAAACCACTGAATTGGTCGATGGTGCTGAAGAATTCTTAGTGATGATGGTGAAGTTCAAACCTGGATACTTTGCTTGCTTCTGACTCCTTATGACCCCATACTTTTTCGAAGGGTCGTCGGGACATGGGAGCCTCACGGATTTTATGTCTGTTATGATATACTCTGATATCATGTTGATAGGTGTGAACTGTCTCATTTAAAAGCTTAAGCCGTTGTTTGAGTTGTGTTGCCTAGTCTAAACGCTTAAGTTGCAAGTAAAGGAACATATTTATTTGTTAATTTTAGGTCTGCAACCGTTAATAAGAAGAAAATTGTTTTAAAATGTCGCAAAAATGATGAGTGTACCATGGTAGCTGGTGGGTAATGTTCAAATGATCCATCAATACTGAAAAAGCCTTATTTGAAGCTTTCTCACCTGAGTTTCCTACTTCATTCCCGAGAGATTTAAAGAATGTATTTCGATAGTTTGATATTCCTTTGGCTTCAAACAATTTCGACTCCATAGCCTTGCAATCTACTCTTTTCTACTTGCTTCCCATGGGCACCGGTCTAGGTAAAGAATCAGTTAACGGCATCCATTTACTATCTTGGTTTTGCAATAGTTCTATTTGGATAGTTGAAGATGAATAATGTGTTTACTGAGACTCGTCCTGCAAACGTGCTTGGTAAAATAAATACCTGTAACTGAGCCTCTACTGAAATCGTCCAAGGGAAAAGAAAGAATTACTTCCGATTAAAAATAGAACGTTTTAGGATCATTTTACTATTGGGTTAGAAGTTGATTTGTAGTGCTACTTTCAGTTTTTGGAACCAATTAGATATAGTGTCCTAGCTACGCAGAACTAATTTATCTGTGAGAATATTTGTATTACATAAGATGCTGTTGGTGCTTAATGCGAGAATTCTTGGTCACATGATTGCTACAGGTTCTGGAATAATGTCTTTGCTCAGGCATGGCATCAGGTACTTGCAACTTGCAAGTAAGTGCTTGTGGACATTTTGATTTTTGAGGTGTTTTTGCATGGAAAACAAGTGAAAATGGAAATCATCTGCAGGAACAAGCTTTTGGACCTTCAAATTGCAGTACTAAGCATATAGAATTTTTGTATGATGTCTTTGTTACACGGTTATTCTATGTGCTTCAAGCGGTGACGGCTTTATTACATGCCTTCAAATGTGTGATGTATTATGTAGATGTCTTTGATTAATGGCAGATGGCTCAACAATCGGTGCTGCTCAAGAAGCAATTCACAATATCACCGATCAAGCAATACCATAACCGAACCAGAGGCTAGGGAAATTCTTGGTTCACGGAGCCTTCGCCATTGCATCCTGCTGTTTTTGGACTGGTATTGGAGTGCCTTGCTCATGAATTCGTCTCTTTATCAATTTTTTCGATGAGGTAATGTTACCTCATTTAAGGGAAATGCAAAGACTTGGGAGTTTTCATCTTCAAATGAAGGTTTACAAAAGCAAGGGAACTTTAGAAGCACTTCTCCAGAGCAAATTAAGCACTACATCTGAATTAGATTATTTTTTGTAAAGTTGTGCTTCTGCTAGAGATTCTCCTGGTCTTTTAAGGAGTATATGTTGAGCAGAAAAGCACTGCCCGGCCACCGTATTTTTCCTGTACAAGTTTCCGTGTATATCTAAACCTTAAGTAGAAGCATTTTAGTTAATGATTTATGTAATTTTCATCACGTTTGGCGTCCTTTTGCTCAAACCCGCTCATTCCATCATTGTTTCAGGCACATTTGGCTATTGAAATCTAGTGAGTTGTGTTGAAGCAATGCCCCTGATATGGTGAAATAGATGACAACGGAACAATGAACGGCGAGGGCATTGAGAGTAAAAAGTAATGTCTCTTGGTAATTCGTCATTGAAAGTCTCTTGATCGAGTCCATTAGGAATGATGAGAGGAGAAAGGGAGAAGCTGAGCGTGAGGAATAAGCCCACATCCGTCTTAAGGCATATAGTGGTAAAAACTTACTCGAGTGTTTACACCAATCCAATACTCGTTACTACCTTGAAGCATTTAATTTGTTGCACTTTAATCGTTCTCGTGAAAAGGCGTGTTTCCCTATGAGGATGATAAAAAAAAGTAAGTGGTTAGGCTTTTAGGTAGATAGATAGATATGTAATGCAGTAAAGTTTGACAATATTATATAGGATATGGAATCTGATTGACTGTATCAAGTTTGAAATATTGCACCTTACATTAAATATCTTTAGAGGAAAGAAGAATTTTACCCTCTGCAGAATCTCTATCTTATCTGCTAGTAGTAGCAGGGACTCTCAAGTATTTCAAGAAAGCAACAAAGTTAGTTGACTACTTTTTCGATGAGTTGTGAATTTTTCAAATAGTTGTGACTTTTTCAATAAGTGGTGATTTTTTCAAAGAGTTGTGACTTTTTCAAAGTGTTGTCACTTCTCGAAAAGGTCATGATTTTTCAAATAAGACACAAAAAATATTTGTTCATACTACCCTTTGTTGACATAAATAGAGGAACTTCCTCTCATTTTTCAACCACAATTTTTTCTAATCATCTACTCTTCTTCTTGCATATTAATTTTTTTTGTGTAATTTATTATCGTTGAGTGAATTCGAAGTTTAGGGCTCGTTTGGCCATGCGATATGGTATCATGATATGGAATCATTATGTGATATCATGAGATGAAATTGAAGGTTTGTTTGGACATGCGATATGGAATTTTTGTGTTGTATATTTTCTCATAAACATAAAAATCCCATAAGTTGTAAAACTATTAAAATAGCCCCAATTGTTTATTCAATCTTATCAAATAAACAAAAAATTATAAAATCGCATAATAAATTATTACAAAGTTATTTGTTCTTCAGTTAAATAATTGTTTCATCTAACTTTAATTTAATAAAAAAAA
>NW_006238952.1:1132360-1209110 GCF_000226075.1 Solanum tuberosum
ATTAAAACGTTTTTTTTTATTATGAAAAATCAAAAAAGTATTACTCCTTCGTTCTCATTTATATTCACCAAATGAATTTCTACTTTATCATTTATATTCACCAAATTTAAAGTGATAATAAATTTTATATTGGTGAAAATAATAAATTTTAAAAAGTAATGATGTGATTATAAATTTTTTTTACACTCGAAACAAATGGTTAATATATATAAATGTGGGGTTGTTTTAACAAAATATAAACTCATGGATCAATTATTGTATTAAAATATCTCAAATCATGATATGGAATCACCATGTGATTCCATATCATGGTTTTTGGAGAATATGGTATCACCTCTCATGATATGGAATCATGAGATGGAATCAGCGTAAAATCGCATGTCCAAACGCTGATTCCATCTCACGACACCATATCGTGATATGGTATCGCATGACCAAACTCCTACTTAGTGAAATATGGGGTACCACTATTTTGATGAAGTAATTCGTTCTATCCTAAGAGGGTATATTTCATAACCTCGAGTACTTGAGGAAAATAATATAATTTTAATGATATAATAATTATTTTTTTGCTTAATATATACATTAGTATGTAATGTTCCAATATATGAAGTTAACATGATGTAGTCTAAATTTATTTATTTTTGTTAACAATTTCTCTTGTGATGTAGATATATGCTTATGAATATCCTTTTTCAAAATTTAGAGAATTGTCACGATTTGTTTTTGATGCTCAAGACAAAAGAATGATTTTATTTATCAATACTACTTATGTGGTTTAGACAAAAGAAAAATAGTTATTACTATATAAACATTGCCCTTTTGTTTTTCTTATTTACTATTTCTTAATATTTCAGTATTTTAAAAGAAGAAAAGTTCACATGACTTGTAATAACGCCAATTGAAATTTGTATTAGTTGAATTTTTGTATTTTATTTAATAGCTAATTTTATGAGATAAATATTTTCATTAAAGCAAATATTTATTTATATTTGGGTAGATATTTGTTAAATTATTATGAATGTCACAAATGTATTATCAAGTTAACGAGATCTTCTAACTTCAAAAATATATTATTTTAAAATGTTTCGAGTTCTTTTTCTAAAAAGAAAACTCACCACAAATGTGAAAATATGTGAATATATAAAATGTAGTTGTTCTCTTCATATGTTCATATGATATCTAAACAATTTAACGTAGAATACACATGCAAAGTACATCTAGTTAGATGACAACAAAAATACAAAACAAATATTGTCTATAAGGTAATATTAGTGAGATGAGACTAATTACATGATTGAACCTCATCAAATTGAAATAAATATATACATAATTGCATTTAACTAATAAATTTTTTCATAGACCATATTCATAGGTTTGCGTGAATAAGAGATATATATGACGATCAATATTGAACATGCACAAAAGAATCTGTAATATTTTTTGCTAAGCTTATTATTCAAATCTTCTCTTAAATAAGCAAATATTATTTACTATAACATATATATTTAAAATTGGTAATCACATATCAAAAAACTAGTATATATGAAAGACAGTAGAAAAAAATGATAACTTAGGTGCGACGACATCTAGAGTTGTGAAGGCGAGTTAGAGCGTGTTAATTAAGTGAGATCGAAGTTGCATGTGGAAATACATGACATCTCAGACATATACTCTTTGCAGTTTATAAGGCTATGAATATCTTCTTTAACGGAATGTGCAAGAGTGTAAGAGACGGATCAAAAGAAGTACTGATTAATAACCCTTCGGGGTGGTCCAGTGGTTTGAGCTTGAGATTTTCATGTTAGAGATCTCAAGTTCGACATCCCTTATTTTTGAAAGCAAGGATTTGCCTTCTGGGTCAAGCTCATCGCACCGGGCTTGCTCGGTGCGGGTTATCTCTCCTGTGTGGTTTGCGAGCTATTGCATAGAAGCAGATGTTTTACCATGTGCGCACCCAAAGAGTAGTGGCTGCAGATTTTCCTTGTCATAAAAAAAATACTGATTGATAAAAAAATATTTACACCAATCGCTACTATTTAAAAGTAAGACGTATAAATTGAAAAATAAAAAGTATCTAATAAAATAGTATTCACACCAATCGATTCATAGTTCCGTATATTATTATAAGTAAGACATATAAAATGGAACATAAGAGTAACTAAGGAGTAAAATAATATTCTTACCAACCGATTCATAGTTCCTATATATTTATGTATTACTTCAAAATGTATGAATCATACATGTTGCCAACATTGTCTCTGTCAAGGTTGTATATCGTTTTTCAACCGAAAGCTTAATTTTATGTGATAAGAACAAAGATGCCAATTAGTAAACAAATAATAATTAGATTTGAACTTTTTGTTTTTGTTTTTTCGATCGGTGTCTGAAATTCACATTGGAGCTCCGACTAAATGCAGATTTCTTATTGCAGGACCTATTTGGGAGGGGGCGGGGTTACTCCCTACAAGATTTTTTCTATATTCAGGCTCGAACCCGAAACTTCTGATTAAGGGTGAATCAGTCTCACTATTGCACCACTGAATATACCTTCTACTTACTACATTAGCAATTGTTAAAATACAATTTTGAATTTTGTTTGGATGATTGTTACACATTTATTTCATAAGGTATCGTATAATTTTAGTAAAATAAATTAGGTAACATCCCACCCATAAGTCAATTAAAGTTATGAATAATGATGATTCATGAACATTGTGCGGCGGTCGGTTTATGTGTTTCATTCACTCACTATTATACACATGATGAAAGCCGAAATCTATGACTTCTCAATTGCTTTTTTTTTTCAACCTTTTCATATTTGTTCTAATCTTTATATATAAAAACCTAATTAATTAGTATAAGATACAGAGAATTTGCACAACTACGATTATTCACTTTACTTTCACTCTAATCTAAGCTTAGCTTTTTTTTTTTAACTAAAATATAGACATTGTTTTTTGAATAAAGCTTCATGATGACAATTCCATGCATGTTTTCATGCAAAAAAGGGAAGCTTAGATCATTATCTTTCAACTTTTGGAAATGCATGTCAAAAGGTGAGTTTCATTTTGGACTATACTAGATTCACAATAAAGAGTGTTTTTTCTGTCTTTTATTTCAGGCCTGAAGCATGTTCTTTTCCTCTTTTTGGATAGAAACTAAAGTAGTAGTATTATACCGTGTTCGGAGTAAAAAAGGCAACTTTTTCTTTCAAAATGCAGAAATGGCTTTTGAATTATTTTTTCCTACGAAAATTGGACAATGAGATCCTTTCTTAATTTTAACATCATTAAGGGCATCTAAAATTTGATCTTAGTACTTCCTCTGTTTTAATTCATGTGTCCATTGATACGTTATTTAACTAGATACAAAATTTAATATACATTATTTTAGACTATGTATAGTGTTATTTTTGTTGGGAGAGTGAGAGAATTAAATCTCACATTGGAACTAGAAAGAAAAAGAACTTGTTTGTAAGGTGTTGGATAATTACTTGGCTATTCTTGATGGTGTGAGGTTTTCTATTTTTTTTAAAATTGTGAGAATTTGGTCTAAATTAAATAATATCATACCGTGTTTAGAGCATTTTAATTGATCATTTAAAGATTGATGTACCTACCTTACATGTTTAGATGCAGAGAAAATTATTACTCTTAATTATTCAGTGTTTAAATTTAATGAAAGACAAGGAATTTTTAGTAATCAAACATATGTATTCATATTAACACATTTTAATCTTGGAAAAAGTTCAAAGTACGTAGCATTCACACTAGGAAAGTTCCTATGAGTAAAATTTAATTGAATAAGTATTTGCAAAGTATTTTTATGTAAAAGGTACTTGCGCACATTCATAATCTAATTTCAAAAAAAAAGTTGCAAGAGAATTTAAGACTAGATTCCCTTCACTTAGCATCAACATTTAGCATTAATTAATTAATAGTAAGATTTAAGTGAAAGTGCGGCGTTCCACATATATAATACTATACTTCTATAGTCTAAGTGAAAGGAATTAGGCATTAATTAGTCCACACTAATTACTTGCGTGGGCCCTTCTTCTTAATTAATTACCTACCCTTGCCATGCAAAAGAAGCAATTAATTAATTACTAGCCAACTTAGTTCAGCTAGCTAGCTATAGCTACACATAATCAAAATTCTACTCGCTATGTATATATAGCTCCTTAAATGAATTAATTAGGCATCATTTTGCTCGGACTCTCCAATATTGTTATCGTAAACTTGTCAGAGTTCGATCAATATCGATCGTGTATATATAGCTACCATTTTAATAAAATGAACAAAACACACAATAAGAAATAAATCATGCTTGATCATTATATTTATAATCTTAAATTATAATTTCAATATAATTTGTTTTCGAACCAAGCGATCCCTAGCTATACACATATTTCATAGATTAGGGAGGAGTAAAGATATAATTGAAGATTAAACTTAGTCCTTAAAACACATAAAATTCATATTTTCCCATTACTTCACCAATATATAGTTCATAAATCATAACAAGCAATAAACTGAAATACAAAAAATAAAATAAAATTGAAAGCCCCACAATAAAACCACAAGATAGCGCTATTGCATAGGAGCGGGAGTTTTACCCTGTGCGCACCCAAAGGGTAGCGGCTGCGAATTTCCCTTGTGATAAAAAAAAAAATACAAGATACGTCTCTATCCCTTCTGAAATTAAGCTTATACCATTAGATCATAGACTGAGACAACACATACTTATTTATTTCCTTATATTCTCAACAATGCAATACTCATCACTTGCAAGCCTGATCCTTTTTCATGGTCCAAACACGTACATGGATGTTCATACCCAGGACCTTTAATTTGTTAGCTGGCTCTGATACCATCGTCATGCATATTGAAAGTTACTTTTCCTGCTTATACTCTTCCCAATTGCTTTCATCATGTTGAGGTCCACCACTTGAAGTAGAATTTCCAAAATGCGACCCAGAATATTTCATAAAATCTTCTTCTTCATCTTCTTGATAATTATAATTAGTACTTACTTGTTGCTGCTCATCATAAACTGGCAATTCCACTGATGATTGCGAAATATCAAAAGACGATCCTGATGATGAATACTGATAACAAGTACTTGGTGAAGCATCGAAATTCAAATCAATATTATTGTCACTACGAAGTAACAAATCAGCATAGTGATGAACATTAGGGTAATTCTGTTCAAACGTATTATTTGATGACGTGGCAGGTGTAAATTGATGTTGATTAAAGTATTGGAATTGTCCTTGAACTCTTTCAGGGAAATTGAGTTTAGCTTTGTTTCCTTTGAATCTAAGAGCAGCTTCATCATAAGCAAGTGCTGCACCTTCTGCTGTTTCAAAAGTACCAAGCCAAACCCTAGCTGCTTTTTTTGGGTCCCGAATTTCTGCTGCCCATTTACCCCATGGTCTTTGACGAACTCCTCTATACCGCCTTCTTTCTGAATTCCCTATGTACATAAATTATTATGAGATTAAGTGTCCGTTTGGATTGACTTATTTCAGGTGCTATTAAGCAGTTTTGAAGTGTTTGGGTAAAGTTAAAAAGTGCTTATAATAAGCACTTAAAAATAAGCCATAAATTAGAAATCATAATTAACTTATGGCTTTTGGCTTATAAGTCATAAGCCAAAAGTTAATCTAAACCGGCCTTAAATAACAAAGTTCACATGATAAACATCAAGCTTCTAGGTTCACTCATAAAAAATAATCAGGTCTGCACGTGAGGGGCCAAGCAATAAAAATATTAAAGTAAATAAAAATATCTTCTCTGGAACAACTTAAATTTTTAGATGAGACAATATTCACATAGAAATAAGATCTTGTTCTTTTTTCTCCTTAAGCTATACTTTTTTTTTTTGGTTTCCCACCCGGTGTTCAAAGCCCACGTTGGAGCTCCGACTAAATTCGGATCGCACACTGCAAGGCCCATTCGGGGGTGGCGCTCCCAACTGGATTTTCTCCATACCAGGGCTCGAACCCAAGACCTCTGGTTAAGGGTGAAGCACTCCCACCAGTGCACCACTACCCATGTTGGTCTCCTTAAGCTATACATGGAAGATAATATATGTACCTTGATCTTGAATAGACGATTGAGATTGATTTTGCTGAGTAGATTGTGGAATTAGGGTTAGTGGATTAACATGCACGGCGTCCACGGAGGAATCACCACCAGCAGAAGAAGAAGAGTTACCAATGACTTGAGAGAGTGCAGAAACCATAGCAGACATGTCTTGTTGAGACCGAGCTGATGAGTATATTGGGAATATATTACTAGTGTCTTTTTCTTCTCTTTCATTATTAGAGCCTGATCTTTTCATCTCTTCGATCTAACAAAAACATTCAAACAAGAGCTTAGCTAGCAGCCAGCTATATTACTAAAAATTAGTAAATGAGGTGAGAAAAAGGAGTGAGCTAGGAAGGAGGAGTGAAGAAGATATTAGGGTTTACTACTCTAGCTTTTTTATGAACACAATGTGAATACATACTAGTTATGTGGAAAAAAAAAATACTCTATACGGTCCAACTTTATTTTTTTTTGTTTTGGAGACTAGTACAATATTCAACTTTGTCTGCTTTCTTCTTTTGTTTTTATTTCATATGCGGCATCAGAATATATACTCATTACATTTCGATTTATATGGAGCAATTTGACTTTAATAAGCAAAATGGAATATTTTCTGAAAAACTTGTGGTCATAATATGTGGATGACTTAGACCGTGTTTGAATTGAGTACTTATTTTAAATACTTTTGTATAGTTTGAGTAAAATAAAAAATATTTTTAAGTATTTGTTCAAATTTTTGATACGTTTTTTTTTCTTTCAAATTTTACAAAATTAGAATGAACTTATTTGGCAGTAACGTTTTAAGTATTATTTTACTAAAAAAAAAATCAATGGCAAAAAGACGAAAATCGGATGAATTAAATAGACATATAATGTTACTACCAAATTTACTGCCAAATACATTATATTAATTCGTTACTCACAGACACATTTTTAAGCTAAGACATTATTAACAGTAACATGCAATTTTAAACAAGCACTAACATTTGTGGCTATAAAATTTTTCTAAAGGGATAAAAAAAAAAGTCATGTTGAGTTCTTTTGAAATTTTAAAAACGTGTCATTTTTCTAATTAAAAAAAACATCATTACTTATTTAATTTGGAAGGGAGGGAGTATATGGTTGCATTAGCTTAGTGAATTTGAAGAAGAGAGAAAAAATTCCCAAATTTTCAATTTGATTTAGTAGTGTATTAGTTAATGGTAGAAAAAAATAATAATGAAAAAACAATAGTTTAACCAAGAGAATGTTTAAGTTCTGCTTACAGCCTTAAACATGACAGTTACAACGGATAACGGACAACTGGAAGGTAACTGTAACAGAAAGGAGATTGGAATTTGCAAGTATAAAGAGCAACGGACTTACGTTTTTTTATCAACAAAATCAATTACAAGACTATGCTGATGAAAGATATCAGCTTAATCTTCTGGGCAACATGAAGAAAAATTTTAGTCTAGAGAGATGGACATTTATATGTACAAGTCTTGTATGATCGATCACAAAGTCGGCTGTATCTTTCTGAACCGCATGTATTCCAACAATTGAGAAGGTAATTCTGCTAAAAGCGATTGAACGACTGAGACATCTCCATCTGCGAATCGAAGAAAAGGCATCACATCAAACAGATGCATAATTTTCTGAAAGCTCTTAAAAGAATGTTTTGTTTGATTATCCTATTCTATTCACCGAGAAATTTATAATATGACCTACTTTGTACATCACGGAGGGGAACAAATTGTACTATATCACGAACAGCAACTCGTCCAGTTGTAGATTCTAGCCTCTCTCCTTTATCAGCATCCAATATCTGTAAAAACGAATCCACAATACAGTTAATGTAAAATGGATGACATAAAACGCAATGCTTGCTGAGGAAACAAGTTGTTGCACTTGCATACCTCCATTTCCTTAAAGTCTGCACCTCCAACCCCAACAATTAGAATTGACAATGGCAAATCCGCTGCTTGAACAAGAGCGTCCTTTGTTTCTTGGAGATCTGTTATTACGCCATCCTGGAATTTTTCTATAATATAATCAGAACAGGAAGACATAGGACATTCAGTTATAAAAACAAAACGTCCTCAATGGATTAACCCCAACTCAAATTAGATAGAGTTTGATTTCCAACAAAAGTTGAAGTTTCAAGCTTCTCTACATTTTATGCATTCCAGTGAAATTTATTCATTGGAATGCAGACATATGACCGTGAAAGGATCTATGAACTATAACTCTGACTGGTATAACTCAAGACGATAACAGATGATGGTTAGCATTTCACTTGAAAGGTAAAAAAAAAAAATACTCACCAGGAAAACGGAGGAAGATATATAACATAGAAAATGAAATGTACCGTGATAATTAACAAAACGAAATACTTCCGCTCACTGTTCGTCAAAGACTGACTTGCTATATGTGCAGCAGAAGTAATCACTGGTCCAAATAAAGTTGGACCTGCAAGTGAAACATTATGAAGGGCACTAATGTATGCCATCATGATACCCTGGATTCCTTCCACCTAGAGTTAAAAAAAGGGCTGAAATTTATAAAATGAATAAGATACAGAAAGCTAAAGCAAGTCCATAAATGTAGAAGTACATAAGGCTCTTTAGGTACCTCACAGTAAGTACTGCTACCGTTTAAATTGAAGCAATGAGAAACTGGGCCATCAATTGGCCGTGCTCCAAACCCCCAAGCAGGAAAACGTTTGTCTGAATCATAAAACTGCAATACCTCCCCAACATCCAGGATTGCCTGAAATTGGGATTCTGGTAAGTATCTTACTTCATATGAAGGGAAATATCATTACAACTGAGAATATTTTCTTACTCTCTGATAAGCATTTGGTCGTCCTGAAGGGTCAATATAATGTAATGAATCAGGGAGCCGTGGATTTCCATTGGAAGCTGACAAACAATAATTCAGGCAAAAAAGAATACAGGCTCAGATACAAGTTAAGCAAGAATACAAACATTAACATACAGAACTTTTTTAAAAGATAAGGGTAACTGTGTATTCACAAAAGGTTCATCACCAAATAAATGATGAGCATAGGCCACTTATTTTTTTCTGAATAATAATCGTCTGTGTATACATACGATACAGAAAATTATTGAGAAAATGTAATAATTTTCCAGGGTCTTTTGCATAAGAGGGGTGGGGTGGGGGGTTAGGGCAGATCAGGATGAGTTTCACATCTATAACTCTTGTTATTATTTATGGTAATAATAATAATAAGAGTTTACAGCGGAGGCATCAACCTTTGGTGTCTCAATCCAGCCCCCTGTGCATCCTAATAAGGAAGAGGTTGGAATTTGTCTAAATAAATTGTACCATTGATGAAGACGACAAATATGAATTCCATGCTTAGCTATGGAAACAAAGAAAGACTTGCGAGAATCTGTTTATATATATATGTACATATCAATGCACAACCACATACCAGTAAAGTCAATGGCCACCATGAAGTTGAGTTCATAGCCAAACGCCAAGTAATCAAGGAATGTATACTGTATTTTCTCAGAATAGCTTTCCACGAAAAGTTGACTCTTTAGAACCTGGATAGAAATCATGTTATTGCCATGATTAAATAAGCTTAGCTGGCAGTTGCGTTGTCTGATTAACGAGCTCTTTACCTTGTTTTCTTGTTTTGGTCCCATAGCAGTTGGTATAAAAAGATTTGCACCAGTACCCGCAGAATGCAACTTTTCTAAATCTAATAGTGACTTCTGAATCTTTCTGACAATCAGTAGAAATACTGTCAGCTTCCAGTCTGTAGAGGTCAGAAACGAAGAAGAGACGAAAAAGCTTACCCAATTAAACTATGCTTGCCATTGCTATTGAAGTCATAACACTCTATAATTAATGGGTTCTCCTGCAGCAATTCAAATGTTTCTAAATGGAAAATCAAAGAACAAACATTGTGCCATGCGTCATACCATATATAGAGTAAATGATAATTTCCTCGGGGGAAAATATATTATCAATCACATCTTTTAAAATAAATGAATTCATAAAGTATAGCCCCTCAAAATCAAAACAATTAGATACTTTGATGAGTAAAGTTCGTTTGTATTGCACAGAAGGTAAGATCCCATAGACATCTACAGAATCCCATCAACACAAGATACTATTGCTAATGCAATCATAAAGTCAAAAAAAGACAGCTGATTTCAAGTTTTAGAGAATAGATGGGTGAAATATTATCTGTACGAGAACAAAAGATCTGCCAAAGTGAGTTTGGAAGTTTCATCATTTGAAGTATAAATTTATTCTTCTGCACAGAATTCATATGGAAAAATACTAGCAATGTTTTCTGAACTTGCCTAAAGGCCTAGAAAAAGGTCAGCACATTGCCCCTATAGCTCATAAGATACCTTGTTTACTTGGAATATCATATAGTTCCCGACCAAGAAAAAAAATCTTTAAATGATTTTTTACCCTCTTTTTCAGGGTTCTATTATCCCAGGAAACATAACACAATCTTAAGAAAATAGAAAATTGATCACTCAAAAGAGCATTGTCTTGTACCTTACTTCCAATTTGTTGAATTTTCAAGAACACCGGTTTCCAGGTGGGTGAATGATCATTTTTCATCACTTCTGTTTTGCAAATTGGAACGACAATTCCACTTTCAGTAGTTTTGGATACCACCAGAAATGGATCCTGCCAAACGCAAACGAATTATGTATATCAGCAATTCAGCATCATATGATTCAAAATGATAATAGATGATACTATTCTGATGAGTTTTGTACACTTTTTGAAAACAAATCCTTCGATTCCAATTCTGAACATCTTAATTTCAACTCGACAGTAGTCTTTGAGCTGATACTTTCTTCAGCAAAAATTGTAAGCTTGCCAAACTTCCGTGCATGTGCTTGACCAGAAAATTGTTCGCCACATACTAGGTCCATGGTCAGGGATCTGTCAGATTTTGTGACAATCTACAAGGAAATATGTTTAAACATTCACTTGATTAATAGAAAAAATAACCTCACAATTACAATGACATAAACTACAATGGCGAACACCAGAACTTACTTGAATCCAAAGATAGTTGGAAAGAATAGTTTTAAGCAAGTTACACAGAGATGAAATATAAATAGGTTCAGTGCTTGTAACCTTATCCGACAAAAAAAATCATAACCTCTTGAAAGATAAAGTAAATGGTACGTATGGAAAAGCAGATAGACAACACTGTAGCTACCCACCAACAGGAAATCCATATCGAATAGTGGCAAAAATGTTATTGCACCCAAGTAGGTATTGACAATTGGACTGTGAACAATCTATTCCAGGTCTCAACTAAATAGTGGAGCGCATATCCATAACCAAGTACTACACAATGTAATTAGTAGAAAAGACTCGAGGTGAAATGTGTCTTCGCTTTACTGTTCAGTCAGCAGACCAATAACAGCCTCAGTAGTAAACCCGTTGTCTACACTTCTAGCAGAAAACTATGGCGATAATACAATTTCAGGAAGAGAAGTTGTGATTGAAAAAGGTTGAACACCTGAGCCAATGTGCAACTTGCCTCACCAAGAAAGTCCTGCTCCTCCAGTTTAAGCATCTGCATTAATTATATAAACTTCCATGATTTGTAGGATCTTTTCTGTGAAAGCACTTGAATGAGCATTAAAAGCAAATGATTTTATACCATGTATCCTTTCATTTTTTTAACAAAATATATAACACATGACTGTATCTTCTACTCTCTAATAGCATTTGCAAAGCCAATGCATTAGAAATTTTTCATAATAGGCAAACAAAAGCAAATTCAAAGCGTATGATTGTTGCTCATATATAAGATGTGAAACTATTTTCCCTAGCTCCAATTAGATAAGAATGTAATAGAGAGCAAGAGAAAAAGAAACCATAAATCTGGTTAGTTGTACAAATTATTTTTACTATTGATCTACTTTTTGTTTTAACTACTGATATTATCCACGGTGTACGTGAAGCAGTGACTCAATTTGAAAGATAAACATCACGGAGACAACTAGCTCCTAAGAAACAGCATATGTAGGACTTCTGAGACCAAGTAACTGCAAGGATCTCAAAAAGAAAGGCTCTCTTCAAATATTAAAATGGAGGGGATACTTTTCACGTCTCGCCAGAGATGCCAAAAGAATGGGATTGTCCCATTAGAAGAAGACAGCTAAAAAGTGGCACGCGTAACTTAAAGGCAGGTGAGGTATGTCTAACTTAAAGTCAGGTGCATTTGAAATAGTCAAGGTTCTAACTGTTACAGCAACATCAAGAGAATTGCTTGAAGGTTTAGAACCCTTCCGTAAAAAGCGAAAAACATGGCAAAGCTACAATGATCTGTAGCAATTACACCCAATATTATTTTTTAGCATGCTGCAAATATGAACTGTTGTTTTATGCATCATTCGTGTAAGTTATTGAAGGTGCATGTACACACACAAAAAATTCATGTACACATTATATATGCAGCTGTTTTACAACAGAGGTGACATGTTGATTTCAAAATCAAGCACATAAAGCAGCAGAGTACACAACAAAAAAACATGGATTTGGACATTGTAAAGCACTCGGTATATAGCACATTAATTTGTTCAAAACACACTTCTATTAAGTCTTCTCCATATAATCAGCTTCAAGGTTCATGTAAAACATAAGTAGCTGTGCTTTCTATTCCATTTTATATGACATACCTTTCTTTTTAGTTTGTCCCAAGAAGAAATTTTTCTAAATTCAACTCTGTAATTTTAAACTTCCTATTTTACTCTTAAAAGGCATGCTCTTATAACCATAAAAATGGCATACATATTTAAGATCATAAGTTCTAAGGATGCTTTTGGTATGTGTGAAAAATCTTTTTATCTTCTCTTAAACTATGTTAGGAGCTGGACACCACCATATGAAAGATAGAGGAAAGTTCAAATTTGCCTCTGAACAATCTGGATATGTTTAATTTTGCCATCTAGTTCACATTGGTTCCTCCATACCCTTGCCATTAGCAAATCATATTGTATTTTCCCTTACCATTAACTAAGCTCCTACATGAATATCTTAGACTCCATAAGTGAAAATTCTTCGAGAAAAAGGAACCAAATTTACTCTTCAACTTTTGCCTATGATTAATATTACCCTCAAGTTGGAGTGGTGTTAGGATCAAGGGAAAAAAACTAGACTTTTCTCTAATGATGGGGTGGGAGTGGGGGAGGGGGGAATATTACACCAAAATTCTAAGCGCAAAGTTGCTCAATTTCGGATGGACACAAATTTGATGCGTTCCCCTATAAAATAAAGCTGAGAGAGGATTAACTAATTCAAAATTACAGGTTTGCCTGATATGATGACCACTGGTCAATTAATAACGAGACAAGGAAAAACTGTAATTATAATTAACAAAATTTTAGAGGGAGCAACATAAATACCTTGACATCTTGATTATGAAATTGAGTGTCAATATCATACACACGGAACCTAAAATAAAGGCAAGCTTGTCATATAAATTATATTTGCTTGACAGAAACCAGGAAATGGAGTATCAAGACTCACACCAAATTCTGCACCGTCTCAAAATAATAAGCCATAGTATATTTTGTAATCCACTTTGGGTTCAATGAGTTCAGAACTACTTCAGTACGGGTAAGCTCTTTCAATGAACCATCTTTTTCTTTTGAATAGAGAACTGCCATAGGGTCACTCTGTAACAAACAAATCCTCAGTTAAGTTAGTAGCATGTTTATATTTTAAAGAAAGTACGTGGAATTTTGTTCACAAATGCAGCACCAAGAAAGCAATGAAACTGCACAATATTTATGACTTAACCCCTAGAGTCTATAATGTCCAAAGCTAGTAACATGTTTATATTAAAAAATGGACTACGATGCTTGAAGATACAAGATGTCTCATATTGACAAGGCATAATTCGTACATCTTTAAAAATACCATTTATCAAAAACAAAGGGATAAAAGAGAATTCGTAATTTATAAAACTAAAATATTTCCAAAGTCCAAAGAAATAGTTTCCAGAGAACTATGAGTGATGCTTAGATGACTATACTTCTTAGATAGGTGGACGTTAGTCCTTTTAAATATTAAAAAGTACTCAACACAATATCGAAATACAACTTAGCCAGTCAAACATCAAAGATGAGCTCAAAGCATACACCACACAGAAATCAAGAAGTTCTAGCTGGTCCAGGACCTAAGTTGCTCGAACTCAGGTGTGGGTGTCCGATATGGTGTGGATCTAGAGGTCGGATCCTTCATGATTCAAATTTTAAGATTCGGGGGTATGGATATGGA
The DNA here is from genome assembly GCF_000226075.1 of Solanum tuberosum. Lineage (NCBI taxonomy): Eukaryota > Viridiplantae > Streptophyta > Magnoliopsida > Solanales > Solanaceae > Solanum > Solanum tuberosum. The sequence continues at coordinate 1,146,736 of NW_006238952.1, forward strand.
TGCGGGGATTCACCTAAAAATAATTCAAATATATAAAAATAAATTATAAAACATGCCTAAACTATTTAGAAAGAAAGGCATGCACGAATCTTTGAGAGCAAGTTTGAATTTGTAATTATTATTAAGTACAAATGTATCTCCGTATTGTTTTTTGGTGTAACATGGCTATTGCAAATGATATAGAGGCCAGAATAGACTTCTTGAGTTCATTGTACATTCAACAGCGTTGTTGAATCGTTAAAGCACCTTCTGGCTGCAGACTTCTTTAATACACATATCTTTTAATGATAAAAAACACATGCCTAAATTATGATTTCACCCTAGCTTTTGTTTTGATTTCAGCAACCATTGTGTTGAGTCTTGAATTTCTCAATCGATTTTGGTCTAAGTACCCAAAATTGATTGTATATCCAGTTCGGTTCCAACACACACCCATATTGTGTCGACACGGGTGCATGACACCAAAAAGAAGAGTCTGTGCAACTTATTCCAGGACTGCAAACCCAAAACCCAGTGTACTAATTATGGGCTTGTCCAGCAAGCAATATTTTAGAAGTTACCTGTACAAAGTAAATCAAAGACAAAAATGATACCAAGCTAGCAGGCAATACTCGTATTACATGAAAATAACCTCTATGCTCGGTACCATTTTCTCGAGTATAGTTCCATTAAACTATACGGTTTACAGGGTGTCTTTAGAAGTTAGATTTGGAGAGTGAAGGACATTAGGCCGAACAGATGATATTCTGGGAGCATTCATGTATGTAATAATACTGACAACATCTGTTCGGAAAAAATAAAACAAATTCCGAAGCAAGCATTTAATGTACCCTCATATTGGAAAAATGAAGCAATTCTTATTCAACAACATTATAAGAATAAATAAAAATCAACAACCATACTCAACACTAACAAAGATGATGATTCATACAATACTCCTGTTCTACTATATCACAACATACGAAAGTCAGCACTATCATTTACATAATCTAACACAAGTCAAATAAGCGACAAACCTTGGAAAGCACATCACGATCACGTAAGCTGGTAGCAGATAGAGACAACTGCAAATGTACAAATAAAGAAATATATTGTTTTTTAAAATCAATACTGAAAAATGAAGAGCAGATATTAATTATAGATAATGACCAAACCACTATAACGGTAAGCAGTTTGTACAGAGTGATAGAATTGCAATATGATGCTGATAATAAAACAGTAAATGAAAACCTGCATTATCAGTGTACATATGGACTGGATGAGGTAGCTTGCTTCACAAATAACCGCACCGCGATATTTATCTATTCATGAAAGTATTAGGTAAAACCGTAAAAGCATATATTACCTTTCTATACTTGAGTTGAATAGGTACAAAAGTACTTTGCATTTCCATCTCGTAAAGTGTTATCATATGGAACAACTTGTTGAGATCTCCTATCTTGGTATCGGCTACGGCTATTGTTTAACTATAGCCATTAAATTGTACTTCTTTTCTAAGAATTTCTTCTATTTATTAATATCAAATGTGTGGGAGAATGTTGGAGATATTTTATGTTAATATTACAAATAATAACATTAAATTGCTTGAAATTTTATTTTTAGTGGCTACAATGGTGAAGGTGGCCATAGTTTCGCGTGTATATCTTGAATCAACTATCTTATGATCTACCCACTGATTAACCCAATAATAGGTCAAGTTATTAACCACTAACGGATGATCTCAAGTTCTTACAACTTCATTGCCCCACTAAACTCTTATTTATTCGATGTAAAAAATTCTATGCTTATAAACAAGAGTTTTTCTGCCTCGTGATGATAATTTAAAAGTATAGTAGTGTGCATCAAAAATGAGATGTGATCATGCAAAAAAGTTGTGAGAAAGAAAAAGCCTAAGCCTAAGCCTCCAACATATTTCCCATAAAAGAGCAGGTATTACTTGTGGGAGAAAGTGTCTTTGTACAAGAGCTTTGGACTCAACTAGTCCAGAGTTTGTTGAGTCTAACAACATCGGACTAGTTGTTGTATCCTAGTTCCTAGAAAAGACAAGTTGAAGAATTAATGCTATACCAATGAAAATATAGTGCAGTAGGTGTGGATCTTCAAAGAGAGCATGATATCCATGTTTCAACCTACAGCATTTGTTCTTTTTCTTCTTTTTTCCAATTGTACTTGTATTTGGTCAACATCGACAGGCATTCAATTTCCTTCAGAAATAATCTAGATGAAAGTTAACCACTCACAATGAGTACCTAGTTATAGTACGAGTCCGGATGTAAGGAGTCCATGTCCATTTTGATCACCAATCAAATTTAGAGAGGGACATCTGATCGAGCTAGTGACTCAGTAATCACGGAGTAAGTCAGGTTTTCAAACGGTCAAATGCTAATTCAACTTGGAGTCCAATCTGGTCAATGGAATTTTCTTCCCAAATTATCACAATTCAACCACAAACCGGTAATACAGTGATAAATATAGTGTAGTAGGCCTGAATCTGCTTAAAGAGAGCAAGATATATGTGTCTCTGTCTCACCCTAACAAATTTGTTTGTTTTTTTTTTCTTCTTTTCAATTGTACTTGTATTTTCCGACATATACAGGCATCCGAACTCCATTTATAATCTAGCATAAAATCGGCCACTCACAACAATTAACTAGCTATAGTACAAGTTCAATTTTAAGGAGTCCCTGCCCATTTCAATCACCAAAGGGATATCTAATCAAGCCAGCTATTCAAAATCACTGAGTAAGTCAATTAACAGTCAATGCCTATTAACTTGTAGTCCAATCTGCTCAAATGAATTTCCTCATCGAAGTATATCATAAAATTCAACCATAAACCGAGAAACTAACTCCTCAAAATTAATTTTACACTGGTTAACAAAACATAGGAAAATGAGATGTGCGTATAATTAAACAACATTGAATGAAAATCCAAGTAAATAGAGAGAAAGAGAGAACCAAGTGCCTCGATCTGAGAGTAGAGGCCTTGGTAACCGCGAGACTTAAGGAAAGCATCGACGGCTTCGTTAGGGGCGTTTGGTTGATTTCCTTGGTTAACTCCGGTACCGCCGACTGCCGACTGTCCACCGGCAACATCAGAGCAGCAATTTCCCATGGCCGCCGCTTTCAAAGAGATACAATTTCTCTCTCCTTAGCTGTGTGTTTCTGTGTAATATATATTTGTAACGGCTGTTCAACAATGGATTTTAGCAGAAATGAGACAACTTTGTGGGCCACCCCACTGACTCGGTTTTTCCGTTTAAACAAAAGCGCGTTTTTTCCAGATTAAAGTACTATTTTAAGTGTTTCGTTCCAAGAAAAATAAATAGCAAATAATAAAAAATAACAGAATGATAAGTATTCCTTTCTCCTTAATTAGAAGTCTCAGATTCGAGTCTCCTTGATTTTGGAGTCACCTAGATTCACAGTTTTTATTGCTCATTCAATGTACAACCTCTTGATTCTTGAGATTAATTCTTTCAGAGTTTTCAAATTTGATTTAGAGATTAAGCAAGTGTCATTCGTTTAAGATACGACATCTGAGTGATCTCTACAAGAATATAAAACCCAAAGACTCACATTTCTTCTTTCTTGGTCAACAACCAAGTCCGCATTTATAACAAATCTCTCTTTTTTATACTTGGATAATGCTTGTTTTTCCACACACCTACTTTTTGATAACCAAAAATCAAAAGAAATGAAAAGTTCTTTTTCTTTTTACATCTTAGAAATTTCAAAATGAAACTCAGAGAGCTAACAATTTTCTCATTTTTTTATGATTTCCTATTTGATGTCCGCATTGAAGTCGAACTAATTTGTATTTGAGTCATGTAGAAGGGAAGCGCTTCCTATCAAAGACTTTTTTCATATTCAGAGTTCGAAATCAAAATATTTAACTAAAAGAGAAACGACTTCGTTCACTACATTACACTGCATCCTTTGTATTAAAGAGAGCTAATAATAAACTTTCGATTTAAATTTTATATCCAAAGATTTTTTTATTATCTTCTCTCTACCTATCAAAACAAATACTAATCCTCTAAATCAATCTACTTATCTTACATGTTTAAGTCATCGGAAATCATTTTTTTCACAAAATATTTCATTTAGACACTCGAATCAACTGACTTTATTTCGATTAAACACCTCAACTCCTAATAAGATATTGTTCCAACTAGACACTTTTGATCAAATTTTGAAGAAAAAAATTACGTATTTTCATTCGTCTATTAAATAGTTAAATCAACCATATAAAATATGTTATCTCCTTTGATTATACGCATCAATCTCAAGTAAGGTTTACGGTAAAAGCGAATGTGTACAATTGAAACAAAATGATATATTTTATACTACTTAATACACGAATGAAAATATACGCAAAAGATCTTTCAAAATCTGAATTAAAAGTGTCTAATTGAAACACTTTATTAGGAGTTGAGATATTCAATTGAAACATAATTTAATTCGAGGATTTGAATAACTAAATAATACTTGGTTTAGAAAATGTCCAGCGCTAAGTGACCCTACATGCTGATTAATTATTGTATTAGTTTAGAAATTAAAGACCATGTGAATTGACATGTAAGCATTGCTAAGCTTTTTGGAAGCAACATTTTTTTATCTGCTCCACTTTGTTGCATGTAATTATAGAAATTGGACGACTTCTCTGTCTCCCTGTTAACTCTCTTTAATTTAATTAGTGTCAATGATGTTTAATAACCAAAGTCTAAATGGAACAACCCACGAAAGTTTAAAGAGTTTGCCACTATACTTTCGTAAAAATACTATTTCCGCCGTTTCTCTCCTTCCACTTGAATAAAGAAATGAATACTCGCTCGCAATGCCTCTTAGTCTTTTATTTTAATATGTTGAATGTCTACGACAACTTCTTAATAAAGACAAGTCTTTTTCGATGTTGAGAGATATCCTTTCCTACTTACTAAATCATATCATGGGAAGCACAAAGTAGTTTACCAAATAAATTGAGTTGTTGGCCATGTAACCCACGCCTGAAATTACTATCAAATTTACATGCATAGGTCATTATTATTAAATAAATAGACAACACAATCATCCTCCATCAAATTAGTCTTTTCTTTAAAAGAAAGCAACCAAAAAGCCAAATTAATGAAGTGATCTATACGTCTGGCAAGCCTTTTTTACTTTTTAGAGTGTGATTGGTGTAGACCTAGACCTCTTCATGGAAGTTCATTCGTTTATTGAGAGCAAATGTAAAAGTATTTTGCCCACGCCACAACATTCAATATATATAGTGCTAAATTTTGTCAAGACTTATCATGGTTAAATGATTTAATAAGGCAAAATTAAATATTAATTAATCATTATTAAATGATAAAATCTGTGTAAATACGCATCTATTATTAAGTTTGTGTATACATCATTCATTTCATCTATGCACTGACATACTAAAAAATATGTTTCATCCTTCTCATAATATTATTATTAAATGTAAAACTGATCCACACATTTAAAATCTCTGAGTTTGATATATGATATATCAAAGCTCAGTTTCAAAGGAAATCTTAGTAACTCAATTAATTTTACCTAAACTTTCACCTTGTTAGTGAGGGTTCAATTGTAATCATACACCCCCCACCCGGGCAAATTTGCCCTTCCTCTACCCCCATTTTTCTTTTAAAAAAAGGTCTAGTTTCTGGTCAGCGAACAGGTAAACCACTAGAGATGGGCGTTACTGGTCATAGTGGAGCAGATATAGTTAGATAAGATGTGAATCTGACCTAATAAGACGAATGTCATCCTAATTTTCTCTGGAAGAATACACACTTTTGGATAAAGGTTGTGTCCTGGACAACATCTTTTCCATGCTACCACAGATATCAGGTAACTTAATTCACAAAGACTAGACGGTAATAACAACTCTATTTAGTGTCTGGTTTCCCTTGGTGGTGCCTACAGCAGTCAACTAACTGACATACCTATGAGTTAAAAAAGGAGGTAAAATGTTTCTGAATGGTACAGAGCCTTTTTCCACAGCTTCTGCATTCATTCAAACACAGCACGTTTAACAGCCTGAATACGGAGTAAGGCACAAGAAAAGATGACACTGCTTAACATTTCTTTTTAAATCACCTGCAGTATCAGAGTCCACGCGGTGAATTTCTTTGGTCTAAGACCTCAATATTTCTTTCCGGTGATAACTTCCAAAAATGAATGGGAACAATGAGTGCTAAAATGGAAAGGGAAACACCTTTTTAAGCACCTCAAACGATTTTATGAAATCCAATGTTCAAGTCAGATGATATAGAAATGAGGACTGGGAGGGCATGGTGCCAAACAGCTTTGAAGACTTGCCTATTATGAGCTCTAATGGACAGGCAAGGTTCGTGAGAATTGTACCGTATATCAAATATGTGAATGGCAGGATCAACTGAGCCAGATGTAATGTACAAACCATCAGGTGACCAAGCCTGATTTATAAGAGCCGAGTGTGAGTCACTGCTTTCTTGTTTCCACCCGAAGGAATGGGTCTCTGCTTCCCTTGACCTAAAGTCAAACAAGCGAAGCTGCTTCTCTAAGGTCCTGCAGTGGATTAGAGAAAGCAAAATGATAATCTATCAGCTTATTTAAATTTTCATGATCAAATTATATATGCTTTTAAGATAATAATTCAAATCAGACTTGTAACATAATGAGAAAATTGTTCAAAGAATAAAACAGGCTTTACACTACGACAACTAAGCCTCAATCCCATACACTATTTGAGGTTTTCTATGTGAATCCTCAATATCCATTTCACTCATTTTGTACCCGTTCTGTTAATGGCATAATTTGTAAAGAGAAATTAGTGCTATCTACATTTTCAATATAAAAGGTTCTTTACATTTTCTACTAGCAAATAATATTTAAACAAACTAAAGATTCTTGCCAAACACCAGCCCAAACGTAAGTGTACCAATAAAACTAAACTTTAATCCCAACTAGTTAATATCCCTGATCAGAGGATCTTTCACTTCCATCGTTTATATCCTTAGCTAAGTTCCTGTGGAGTCTGAGAGACTGTAGCTCTTTTCTGACAAATTTCTCCCACGTGATTTTAGGTCTAGTTTATCATCTTTTTCTTAAAAGAACCAGTACACACAAAAAAATGTAGATGGTAACCTTGCACTAAGCCAGTGCTATAGAATAAAGTTACAAGTTGTGCAATTCCCTATCATATCTGACATTGCACATGCGCAAAAATACAACACATTGTGTGCTTTGGAGGACAAGTGAATGGGAAATAGCAAGAAAACCCATTACTATGTAAAAGAAATATCTACATAATGAAACATGCACATAATGGAAATAAAGAATATAATATGCACATAATGAACATGTTCATACAATGACCATGATGGTAACTTACCCTGTCTGAATCATAAATAGATTCAAGTCACATGGATTAGGAAGAACACTCATGCATTTACTTTCTACTTGGTGCTTGTAACCAATTCTCTGAGCTGGTAAATCAAATCCAAATATACGCTTATCGGCACCAGCAGACATCACGACTTTCTTATGCTGCAAACCGGCAACTCCCATTACAGCAGAAGAATGCTGGCTATGCAACTCTTTAGGCTTCCATGAATGTTCTCCATCTTTATTGGTCCACAAGATAACGGCATGATCACAACCACCAGTAACAAAACAGCCCTCCTTCCATGGCATGAACTCTATGTTGTTAATGATCCCTTTGACATGGGGCTTATCCTCCAAGAAATTCACTTGCATATTCTGTTAATACACCAGGATATGAGAACAGAGGACAGATAAAATCTAAAAGTCTTTTGACATAGAGTATGCAAGAGATACAATCAAACGTGACATAACCAAGTGTAAGGCTCGAAAGTATGTAATTGTGAGAATGACAAAGACAAGAAAAACAATGCACCTATAGTTCATAGAGTTTAGGCTGGAGGAGCAGCATATAAGTATCGGTCTTACCTGAAGGGTTCCCATGGTATTTTATCTTCAGTAGAGGGAAGAGATCTCAGAGTTTTTCTATGTACTTGTATACTTGACAGAGGACATATTACACCCCTCTTGGATGTTTTCTTTTTAACTAAGGTCTAAAAATCAAACATGCTGCTGCCTCTGTAATTTTAAATATTGTTTCTTTTTGAAGCAAAATTGTGCAATAGAGAAAGACATAGATCCCTGAACCTTACAGCAATCTCCAGTCTTTCCTAAGATTTTAAATCATGATTTACGCATGTTTCTACTACAATAAACCTCGTCCTTAAGGCAAAACTGGTCAGTCAACCTGGAAAAAAGAACTAATACTGCACTGACACCACTCTCCAACTCTTTAGCCAATTATCTCCTTCCGAATTTCTTTTATTTCACTTTATGAGATTCCATGAAATATTATAAAGTGAGCATCTAAAAATGTTTTAAGAGCTGTACACACTCATTGAGCATTCAATAATCAATATTATAGAGTGTAGCAGAGAAACAAAAACAGCTAACAAGTGTAGCCCAAGGATTTTATAGTTAGTAGTGAAAATAAAATCAAATTATGGGTTTGGACATAAGAAGGAGATTAGGTAGTTATTCTATGTTGTTGGCCTTATTAATCACAGGTGAATGAATAATCATCAATCAGCAAAAGAAAACTAGCCCCAATTAGCATAGATTACATAACCAAGAACATCATAAGTGACGAGCAACAAAACAATGCTCCCCCCTCCCCTCACCCCCCTCCATCTCTCTCTATGTGTTGGTGCCTCTAGATAAAGAAATTACGTTAATGAGGGAGGAAAGTACGAGGGTCCTCAATTTTTGATGTAGAACAGTAAAGTGAATACCACAAATTAGGCCAGTACCCTCATACACACAGAGGAGATGAAAATTTCCAAAAACCATAAACAAATTTTTTGTTTATCCTACAAGCTCTCACTCAACGAAATTTTTGTTCTGAGTCTTTTTTTTATCCTTTCATCTATTAAACCATTAGAAAATACATTCTCATACACCACCCTATGCATATAGATTAAGATTAGAAGTGAAACAGGATTTTATCATATGTCATGCCCATGCACACAGGCTTTTTCAATCATGCAGATTTTACAGTGATGATAATTGCCATATAACTTCATAATTTCCTAGAAATACCTCTTTTCTCTTGTTAAGATTCAATATTGAAATTTGTGAATCCCCCTCATCAGCGCGGTACACAGAAAAAAGGCTGCTTCCTTCTGGATGCCAGGCTACGTCTTCTGGCCATCTTTTACACTTGTGGGTAAAGCAATCAGTGCTACTGAGAAGATTGGCACTTGACCTGAATATCAAAGCGACGCAGCATCAAAATAGAAGTATTTAGTGATGCAAAGGGAAGACAAATTAACATTTTTAAAGCTATTGCTTATTAAGTGGCAGAAAAAGATACAGATGCAGCTCTAGTAATTGGATGTTAGAAATTTGGCATACCCCCTGTCCTGCACCTGCCACAAGTTGACAACCCCATCCAGCGCACTGCATGTTAAGGAACTCTGAGTGAGACTGAAAGTTGAAAATTGTATGAGAAACACTAACAGGCTGTTCTATACATATATATATATAAAAGAGAGAGAGAGAGAGAAGGGACAAGCTCTGCTCTACAGTTGGTCCATCCATAATTCATTAAAGATCTAGAAGCAATAAACAAAATGCATCCACAATCACAATTGTCATCTACAAAGAGTGGATAAACTTCTAATCTACCTGCTCGCAAAAAGTTGATCATTAGTAGGGCACAAGACAATATTTCTCAGCTTTCGCGTGTGTTGACTAGGTATGACACTGGTTGTTTGGCATTGTAGCTTGCTTGCTGAAGAGGATCTACCTATCAATGGAATCAGCTCTTTATGCTCTATTTGTTCTATATTCACAAAGCGAAGATGACAAACAAGCTCGTCAGATGGTAATTTTATATGAAAAAGCATTTGCATAGTATGTCAGAGTGCATGTTAGAACATGCTAGTATCAATAGATCAGATGTAACAAATATAGTATTACCAGACTTCCGTTTTGTTCCTTTATGTTCAATATCAGCAGCTCCGGTGTCAGGAGGGGTTTTTACGCTCTTATCTGCTTTTGACCTTACGATACGAGTGTTACGAAAAGAAAAAACTGAGCCTCCAGCACAAGAGTCAGAAAAACATGGGGTGGGACTAGATTCTTCCATCTTCAAATGCAGAGAACCCTTTGGTTTCATGTCTGGAATGATAAGTAGTGGTTTTGCTCGGGGAGGCTTTCCGGAATCATCATTGTTTTTCTGAAAAGGTCTTGCTAATTTTTTATCAAGTGTTGAAGATTTCTGAAGTGGCACAGTGTTGTCTTTGTCAGGTTGAGGTTCACACTCAGAGAGGCTTTCAGAAGAATCATCACTTATCTGGATAGGACTCATGGATCGTCTTTCGACTTTCACTAGATTCAAGTCATTCCCATGATAGCTTGTGGATGTTGCCACAATGGCCTGGGCCCGGAGGCGAGCAAGTTGCTGTTGTGCCTCCTCTAAGTTCTTCTCTTTTTGTTCAAGCTGTAACTCATTCCAATGGGGGGGAGGGGGGATTGAAATATTAGTTATGGTCCCAAAGTAAGAGAAAGAACCCACACTATTCCAATTATATATTAAATTAGATATGAATCATCTGCCAGGTAAAAGCCTACATTCAACAGATATCCCCTCGTGAGAACGCAAGAAAATAAGTAATAAACCCACTTATTTTCCAAGAAAACATTTCCCTTCGTACCAAACACACCCTAAATCCAAGGGCTTATCAGAATGGTATAGTAAGGTAGACAACCCCACAATAGAAAAATTGATTCTTGTTTCCTTTCATAAAAAAAAAACTGAATTTTTTTTTCCAGTATTGCAACAACTCCTAAGAGGATGATCACCAAAATAGAATCTTGGATAAAAATATAGAACTTAAGACAATAAATTATCCATGATAAAATATATCAAAATTCAAGCAAACCCCCACAATAGAAAAATTGATTCTTGTTTCCTTTCATAAAAAAAAAACTGAATTTTTTTTTCCAGTATTGCAACAACTCCTAAGAGGATGATCACCAAAATAAAGAAACTTAAACATCCTCACTCCATCATAGAAAGAAAATAGTAAGTAATTAACAACAAGACATGATCACCAAAAATAGAATCTTGGATAAAAATATGAACTTAAGACAATAAATTATCCATGATAAAAATATATCAAAATTCAAGCAAACCCCCACAATAGAAAAATTGATTCTTTTTTCCTTCATCAAAAGAAAAATTGAATCTTTTTTTCTCCAGGGGCACATTACAATTTTCCAGGATTATAACAACTCCTAATAGGATGATCACCAAATAGAGAAACTATAATCTCCTCACTCCATCAGACATAAACACAAAATACAGAATCTTGGACAACAATATAAACTTTAGACAGTAAAAAATCCATGATAAAACTAAAAAACCTCAAAGAAACAGAAATTTGAAGGCTTGTGGGATAAAGCATTGATTTTGGAGATTGAAACCATCCTTGGGGTTTGATAGAAACCAATAGCTTTGGCTCCTACCCTCTATTTGTCTTAAAAAAATTCATTTAATATGTCAAAACCTAGTAACCAAAATGACTCATAAACTAAAATTCAGGTTCTTTCCATTTAAACTAAGACTTTAACACCAAATTCTCAAGAATCATCCTTTAAATATACCCGCATACAAAAGAGTGAAGTTCATCATTCAAGCAAAAACAAAAAGAGGGGAAATTTAAAAAAAAAATGAGGCAAAAAAAGCGGTCCCCTCTCTCCATACCCCACCAAGTAAGGATCTTTAAAGCTTTAAACTTTCACCCATTATTAAAACTGAAAAAGGACATTAAATCATTAACAAAAAACTTGATTAGGGTCCCAAAGAAGATAAACCTTGCAAGTATAATAAGCAATTGCTCTCCCAATTTTTTTCGACATTCTTACTACGTTGCTGAATGAGATCCACCACCGCTTCTTCTTCATCCCTTCTTATACCCTTCTTATGTAGGGAAAACAAGTTCCACATGTGGCATTCGACATTAGTTGTGTCCTCCCCACCCTCCAACACACCTCATCTTTACCCCACCCCGTAGCCCCATCCTCACCACCCTTAACCCCTAACCCCCACCTCACATTGCATTTGTCTAGATTACATACAAATGAAATATTTCCCTTTGTACTGAACACACCCTTAATCAAGGGCTTATCAAGAACGGTATAGTAGGGTAGACACTTCCTGTACATGTACATACATATACACACCACACTCCACACAACTGAAAGCCCCCAATAACACAGACACATTGAAGTTCACTATTCTAAAAAACCTCATAGCAACAGAAATTTGAAGGTTTGTGAGATGAAACATTGATTTTGGAGATTAAAAACCCTTTTAGGGGTTCGGTAGAAAACAATAACTTTGGCTCAAAACCACTATTTGTGTTTAATATGTCAAAACCCAGTAACCAAAATGACCCATAAACTAAAACTCTGGTTCTTTCCATTTAAACTAAGACTTCACCACCAAATTATCAAGAATTAACCTTTAAACATACCCACAGACAAAACAGTAAAGTTCATCATTCAAGCAAAAACAAAAAGAGGGGAAATCCAAAAAATATAAAAATGGAACAAACAAAGCAGTCCCTTCTCTACATACTCCGCCAAGTAAGAAACTTTAAAGCTTTAAACTTCCACCCATTACTAAAATCGAAAAAACATGACATTAAATCATTAAAAAAAAACTTGATTAGGGTCTGAAAGAAGATAAACCTCGCAAGTATAATAAGCGATTGCTCTTCCAATTTTTTCAACATTCTTAGTACGTTGCTCAATCAGATCCAACAGCGCTTCTTCTTCGTCCCTTCTTATACCCTTTGCTTCTTCTTCCCACATTTTTTTCCCTCCTCTTCTCAGTGTAGTGTTTGCAGTGCTTTCGCTTTCCACAAAGTTCAAAGTTTCGAAGATGCCCGCGAAGTGTAGGGGGACTAGATATTATAATCGTGTTAAATTTTACTAGTAGTTAGTTAAAATACATTAGTAGTAATTAAATTAACAAGAGTTAAAAGTACTCCCTCCGTCTATATTTACTTGTCTATCGTACTATTTTAAGATGTCTAATAATATTTGTCTAGTTTATAAGACTAATGAATAATTTATCATGTTATATTTATTTTATCCTTATTATTAAACATTATTTATTTTTTAATATTTAAATGACTTAAATTTAATAAGGGTTATTTGATAAAATTACAATTATCATTTACTGCTTCTTAAATTTTAATCATTGTGTCAAATCAACTGTGGAGGATTATTGTTGGACAAATAATATAATAAAAAAATCATGTTATATGATTGATTTGGCGTACAATTTTAATACTTAAGAATATAAACGAAAAGAATTGTTCTGAGATTGATCTTGAATCTATGGTGTTGATACGAATTTTTATTTGCTTTTTTGGTTTCTTGTAAGAAATTTTAGCAGGAGTATCTATTATGTGGTGTGATGAATTTATGTTTATAGTTATATATAAGAAGGAAGAGTTGTTATGAGAATAGTTTTTTTCTTTTGACTAATTAGATTGAACTGATATGATAATTTTTAATTGATTTATTAACGTTTGATTTAAATAGACGTGTTATGTTATTTTGACACATCGTATAATTATATTGACTCTTTTTTAATGTGTCACATTATTTAACACGTAACATTAAAGTAGGCATTTCAAATATAATGACCAACTTACTCAACTTTATTAAGATATTTTAAAATAAATAATTAATGTTGATTTTTTTTAAAATTATTACGGCGATGAAGACTCAAATCACCACTATATATGTTGTTTTTTTCTCTAGTTCTTCTTTCTAATATAGGATAAACCTAAAGGGATTGTGGTTTATTTTCTACCAATAGGGTTCTCCCTTCACCGCTGCCATGTGACCAACGCTTAGATCCGACTATACCTCAACATTTCTCGCTTGCCCGGCTGTTGCTGAGCAACTTTTAGATATCAAACGAATTTTTTCATAAGGTAATTTTAATATGGCCGAATTCCCTTCTTTTGCTTTTCCACATTTTTAAGTGTAATTTTTATTTTATGTATGGTCGTCTCTAAAGACATATCGATTGAAGTAAATTTTTCTTTTGATCAATGAATTAAAGTAGATTTTTCTTTAATTAATAGTTAAAGTAGATCCGTTTTTTGATCAATCGAGTTGAAGTAGATTTTTTTTAATCAATCGAGTTAAAAGTAAATCCTTCTTTTGATAATCGAATTGAAAATGATTGTGCCTAAAGATACATCGATAGAAGATAAGATCAATCGAATTGAAGTAGATTTTCTTTTATATCAATCTAAGTAAAAGTAGATATCAATAGGGTTAAAATAGATTTTATTTTCATCAATCGAGTTACAGTAAATTCTCTTTTGATTCTTTTTTTTGAGCAGTCTAATTTTCCATTTTAGACTAATGCATTTCACATTTATTTACAATTAAATGTGTCACTTTCAATTTTACAAGGGACGCTATTTGATATCTCATTTTAAGTGTCACTACATATGATAGATTGGTTACACATAGAAACTCTTAGTAATAAAACAATTTTAACGTCATTCAATCTTTTAACATGTCACAAACTTATAGATGAGGCCCAAATTAAGGAACCGAGGCCATATATAAGTCGAATTAGTAGGCCCAAAGATTTATGACGTAGGCTCAGCAACTTGGGCTGACTTTAGGCATGCGCCCCCACCAAAGTGTGCAATGGAGGTCATCAACCTAGGCCATCGACCTTAATGATCACTCATTGACCCCGTCTAGATAAACATGTATAAAGCTGGTCCCTCCTTTTGTTTTATATTACTCCACCTCGTTGTCTCCCTTTGCCTCAGCCGATGTGGTACCATATTCACTCACTTAACTCACTTTCATTTTTGCACTCAATACAATTTTGTATATAGCTAGCTGAGTAAAAACATCAAAATTCTATGATCGGTTCTTAGTTTAAAACAAATAAACCACTGTTCTAATTTGGTTCTAATGAAAGAAGATGGATTTTTCAAAGCTATACCAATGAGAGAAAACGCTATACAATTTGTTACTCCCATTGTCTAAAACTACTTATCGCTATTAGACTAATGTTGGTCAAAGTTCATGCAGTTTCAATTTTGAGAAGTAAAAGGTGGCAAGGATATTGGACAGAGGGGGTAACATTATTAATCTTTTGAAAAATATTTTCAGTCACATAAGGGAAGTGTCTTCGGTTATAACAATCCCACTTTATTAGGTAAACTTATAATGTATTTAGTAGCATCAGTTACTTGTAAATTTTAGTAACCCAGGGTAAAGGGTCAACACACCTTTTAAATAGATGCCTTAAACGTTTAGGCAATAAATAGAGCACTAGTATTTGGTCACTCTCCCTTTTCAGAAATGGCAACAACTTCAATGACAGAATCAAGCAAAGCTGTATAGTTGGGTATTTGCAATTAGACAGCATAAATGTACTTAAAGAAAATCTGAAAAATTAAGAAAGCCTTTAAGATTGAATGCCTAAAGAAAGAATACATGCCTTTCTTTGGAAGTCAATCACCAATCAACTTGGTAAAAAAACAGCAAGTAATGTATAGACTATCCACAAAGATCTTTATATTGTCTTCTTGATTGACCTCTGCAGCAAAACTTCAATGAGTACATTAGGCTCAACAGAGATGAATGAGAACACTGCAATGTTAGCTGATGGACAGCAAAAACCGACTGAAGATGGCAAAAGTAAGACACCAAGACACTCGCGATGGACTAGGCAAGAGACGCTTGTTCTCATACAAGGGAAAAAGATTGCTGAGGAAAGAGCTCATAGGGGGCGTAAATCCACTTCTGTTTTTGGATCAGACAAGCCGGAACCCAAATGGGACTCGGTCTCTTCTTACTGCAGACAACATGGAGCAGATAGAGGACCTGTTCAATGTAGAAAACGTTGGAGCAACATGATCAGTGATTTCAAGAAAATTAAAACATGGGAGACACAGACAAATGGAAGCAGTGAATCTTATTGGATTATCAGTAACGATCTCAGGCGAGAGAAAAGGCTACCAGGTTCTTTTGATAGAGAAGTCTACAATGTCTTGGATGGGAAGGAATTCACAGCAGAAGCATACCAACTAGCTCTGGTAACCATAACCACAGATGAAAAACTTGACTATGGTGTAGAAACAGTTGAAGAAGAGGAAGCGGAAGAGGGAGAGGAAGAGAATGACAATGTTTCTCATACTGGGGAATATACTATGGAAGACGATGTTATGCCTCCAGCAGCGGAGGAAGTTGGAAGCAGCCCACTGAAGGAACACATCGTCATAGACAAAAAAGCTAAGTCCATTCCCTCTCCAGTGCCTAGATCAGGTAAACGTCCTTCAAAACTTGCTTTTCTCTCAAACAAAACCTCAACACAGAAGTTAACTAACTTTTTATCATCAGAACTTATCTGTGATTAGTTGAATGCTACACCGTAAAGATTGAAACAGTAAAGTACATTCCTCTGTATTGTTCAGCTGAAGGCGAGCAGCCTGGATCAGATTTCTGGAATAGCCCCATGTTTAAGGACAGAGTGAAGAAAAGAAGACTATCACCAGATGGTTGTATTGATAGTAATCTGGGATCTAAACTGCTGAAAACTCTGGAGCAAAACACCAACATGCTTCATTCACAACTTGATGCTCAAATGGAAAATCGTCAACGGGACAGGGAGCAGCAGAAGGAACAAACTAATAGCTTGATTGCTGTTCTCAATAAGGTAGCTGATGCAGTAGCAAGAGTTGCTGATAAGATGTAATGCAGTACCTTGATTTATTTTTGTTTTAGATTAAGTAAGAAGTAGGTTTTGAATGTTTATCGACTATCATTGCTCTTGACAGTGATTATGATGTCTGGTTAGTTGCTGGTACTTGGTTCTGAATCTTCAAATCTTTTTGACAACCATAAGATTTTATTTACATCTGCCTTCGACTATGAATTGACAGTCTCTCCAGTGATGAATTTAACAAGCACCAGTCTATCTGAAAAACTGATGATAATGACATGAAAAGCAAACACTTAGCAAGAGAACAGAGTGTAATTCTTTGCTTTTTCTTCCTTTTTAGGTTGTATTAGAAATAAACAAGATGAATGATATGCCATAAGAAAGGTTGAGTGGTCCTCAATTAGACCATTAGAAATTCACAGACAAGTATCCATTTCTTAAAATTAAATCATAGGGGGGAGAGGCTATGTTTGAAAAGCTTCATTAGTAAACTGGATTACTTGATAGTGAATTCTACTCTGTTTACTCCAATTTATATGACATTATCTCCATTTTTATACCAAATGCTTAACGCCATTCCATTAATAGCACTATCTTATAGTTTTCATGACTAAAAATGAAGGATTGGATTTCACAACCATCAAGCATTATTTGAGGAAAAAACGTGGCAGAGCTGCTGACAGGAAACCACAAAAGTTAAGGATGAAAACGAATGAATCAAAGCCACCAAATGATGATTAAATTTACATTTCATAATATATTAATAATATCGACAAAAATTTTCCAAGTCAGAAGCAGAATCCAGATACATTGTAAACTATTATACAAGTTAGAAACTGAAAAAGTGAAATAACGCATTCATAATAAACACTCAACGGACTTCCTAATATCTAACCAGCAGTGAAGAAACATTGCCAAACAAATGAGATCTCACTTGCCTTTCAATCCTAAGCAGGGACAGCTTCAATAAGCTTTGCAAAGTAAAATTGTGTGGCGATCAAGCCTCTCTTCTTTATCTTCCACCCAGCTTTTTGCAGTGCCCTCTCCACATCAGCCTCTGCATGTAGATATGCTCGTGTAGCCTTTGAAGGTCCAGGGAACAACTCTCCAATTCTTTTTAACAAATCATAATAAAATGTCTTCGGGGCAAAGCTCAGGATCAAGCGATTCTCAGCCAATGATGCAAGATGAGCAATCATACCATCAGCCTTACTTTGTGGGTAGTGTATCATAACATCTAAGCAAACCACAGTGTCATACTTCCCATCCAAACTCTCCAAGTCCTTCACTTCAAATTTTGGCATTACTGGTGCCAGGGATTGGTCATCCTTACCCTTGAACAACTCCTCTTGCGCCTTCATTAAGATTAGGAAGTATTGTTCAGTTCTCAACTCCAAAAAAGCCATAATCTTAATACCAATTACATTCAAAAACAAGTTTCTTTCTTTAAGACGAATCAAGGGCTCTTCTTGAAAGCTAAGATACACTCCAAAGATAACATAAAAGCTGCTGGTGAAAAGAAGAGGTACAGGCCTTTAAGATATTGCATTTCCCGCACTGTAATTAAGTTTGTTCAACCTAAGAGAAGCCGAAACAAATTTCTTATTCTACCACTACTCAAACTGTGATGCAGCAGCATAGGCAGATCCAACTCTTTGAACCTTCGACTGAACCTTCGACTCAAACTACTTCCTCTGTCCTAATTTATGTAGCACGCTTTCCTTTCAGGTCTGTCCCAATTTCACCTTTCAAGATTTAGTAGCAATTTAATTTTAAACTTTCTGTTGACATGTTTTAGATCACAAGTTTAATTTTTACGGTCAAACAGTGAGACAAAGGGAGTATTATTTTAAACATATACGAAAATTTTTCTTAAGATTATTGGAGTACTTATAATTTCTTGATCCCAGGGTCTATCGGAAACAACAACTCTACCTCTGAGATAGGGATAAGGTATACGTACACTTCACTCTCCCCATACCCCGACTACACTGGTAATGTTGTTGTTGTATGAAGTACTTATAATAAATCAACTATGAGGTAATCTACACATCCACAGACATAAAATTTCGAATCTGCAGCAATTATTTAGCGAATAAGCTTGAATTCGACAAAGATCACCTGTTTTTGGGCTTCAGCTACCATGGAAGCTGAAATATCACTAGCTGATACAATGGCACCTTCCTTAGCTAACGGAATCGACAAACAACCGGTCCCACAACCGGCGTCACATACAGTAACTCCCTGCAGAGATCCCTCTTCCGTCAACATTTTCATCACATTTTCAACAGTTTTTGAATGTCCCAATCTTATATCCAACTGCACTTTATTCACATCATCCGTATCACCATATATCTTCTTCCACCTCTGGAACCCATTGTTATTGAAATACTCTCTCACCACCTCCTTATCACCGCCGCCGACCTCCTCCGCCTGAAGCTGCCGCCGGCGCTCGGGGTCGGCGAGCGAGAGAATAGCAGCAAGTGCCGCCACGGAACTACCGCCAAGTACGGCGATAGTCGTTCCGTCCAACGGACCTGTGACGGCGGAGATGTCGGTGGCGGTGGAGAGCGGCGGAATGGCGCAGACGGAGAAGCTCCGGCGGTTGTTTGGCTTTGTGCATTTAGGATGATGGAGTTGGGGATTAGGGTTTAAGGCGAAGTTAACCGGAGAAAACAGCGGCGAGGAGAAAGCCATAATAGTTGGAGTTGAGTTAGAGCTAAATTTGGTGGTGGTCGGAAGGTAGTTGATGATAGTGTGGAATCTCGCGGGATAAGGATATGATTCGTTGCCATTCGTTAGCGTTGGGTCCCGTTAGTCAGCATAATTCAACCTTCTAATATGTAAATACGAAATCATAATAACTCAGTTGGTTGACTATTTAACCTTCGTTTGAGTCACCGCTTTTTGAAAAATTACTCTTGTGTAATTAATTAATGTTAGAACACTAATTTGTATTTGTACAATGCTTCAAAAGTAGTATCTTTTTATTTTAAGAAAAGAGAAAAGTTTAGCTTTTAAATAATATTAGATATTACTCAAAAGTCGCCTCAATTCTCTAAAATAAACCATAAATAAGTACCTATTGATAGAGTTTAAATTATATATGTGGTCACTATCACTACACAAACAGAATTTATACCATTAAAGAAAAAAAACTTCTTAAAAATTTGACATTTATAATTTTCAAAATAAAATAAATCTGCCACCATATGTGAGATTTGTTCTTAAAAGAAATCTTTAAATAACTTAATTAAACTCCATAATTTAATAGTAGGATTAGATAAGTGATGATTGGATAATTTTTTTGATGTATAATAAATAAAAGAAAGACCGAGAGGGGCGTTTAGTTCACATAATTTGTGGGGATTATAATGTGGTAATCAGTAGTGGAGTAATTAATAATAAATGGAGAAGGGCCTAAAATGCCCCTAAAATATTTGAATTGGTACAAAATTACCCTCCATCCACCTATCGGCTCTAAAATACCCCTAACGTCCACCTTTTAGCTCAAAAATATCCTTATGTCTAACGCATCATACTCATTAGGTGGATAGAGGGTAATATTGTATCAAATCTCATAGTTTAAGGGAATTTTAGGCCCTTTTCCATTAAAATAATTTGAAATTACTTAATATA
This sequence comes from Solanum tuberosum, assembly GCF_000226075.1. Classification (NCBI taxonomy): domain Eukaryota; kingdom Viridiplantae; phylum Streptophyta; class Magnoliopsida; order Solanales; family Solanaceae; genus Solanum; species Solanum tuberosum. The sequence continues at coordinate 1,167,193 of NW_006238952.1, forward strand.
TAAGCCCACATGATTGACTTGATTTTGAATTTCATAGTAAATTTAATATTATAAAAAGGTTATGCGTCTACTCTCTACTCTTCCCTCCCTGGCCCTTCACTTCCTATCTCTTTCATTTTTTTTCTATTTGGATCTTGTCCACCATTTTATTTTTATTTTTCAATTTATGACAAACAAGAGAGAAAAAAAGAGGAAAATAATGATGCATTCATATAGAAATAATTAGTTCAATAAAAGATGACTCAATTAAGCAAATATGTACAAATATTACATTTTTCTTTTGTGTGTACCCAAAATTAAAATAAATTAATAAAAATAATCATTTCTCTTATCCCCACCCTCATCCCATCGTGACAATAATACTAATTAAAAGAATATAAATATGTGATTTCATTTCAAGTTTGAGTCTCAGATATCCTAATTAAGAATAAAAGAAAAAATGAACAAGACATTTTGATAATTGAGAGAAAATTTTATATCAATGAAAATAATTTTTTTTTAGATGAACAATAAGTCGGGGTAAGTATGGATTTTAGTTGGATTCCCATTTATGAGTTGGGTTACGTTATAATAAATTGGGGTCGATTTAAAATAGGCCAATAGGAAGATATCATGAAATTAATTATTTTTTCAATATTTTTTTCAAGTGTATCGAGTCAAAATATAAAACATAAGTGGTTTTATAGAAAATTAGAATTTTTAAAAATATCATTTTTATTATTTATTTGAGAAGGGTTTAAATTTGGACCGATCACATTAAGCAATATAATAAATAAATTATTTAATAATTTTACTTTAAGGGAGCTATTAAAAATAAGGGCAAATATGAGTCAAATGATTAACATCAAGGGTATTTTTGAACCGAAAGGTGGATGTCAATAGTATTTTAGGGCTGATAGGTGGATGAAGGGTAATTTTGTACCAATTCAAATACTTGAAGGGCATTTTAGACCCTCTCCGAATAATAAATAGATTGTTATGTAGTGATTAATAATGAAGATATTGCTATTGTAATGATTATTGTTAAACAATAATTACTTACTTTAAGTGCATTTTTATCTTTACAACAGTCTAAATAGAAACTTTTGCATATTTTCACTATCTTTTAATTTAAAAATGCTACATAAAATTTACAAGGTAGTAAGTAGGTGCACGTGGACACACATTGCACTGGCTTCTTTTAACTATATATGCTGGAGCTTTATAGCAAGTTGAAATTTGTAACAAATGATTAGGCCAAAACTATCTATAGTTTTTATTCTGCAAAATTGATTAGCAGCTCGATTTATCGACTCGAAAAAGGGGCACATTTTGTTGACTTGTTCCTCTTCCTTGCAGATAATTCTTCATATGCCATAACAGCAAGACACTACACTGCACCATTGACATTCTCGATATCGTCTTTAGTCAAATGCATCTTGCCTATGTCTCGTCTAGAATTTCTCTGTATTTGATCTGGTTGCCCTCTCTGCAAAATAAACAAGATTTTAGCCAAGATCACAATTACTATATTTGTCATTGTTAAGTTTGACACATATTGGTGCCTAACATGGTACCTACACTATGACAGCAGAAGCAGAGCTAGAGACCAAGTTACGAGTTTGGTAGAACCCAGTAACCTTGGTCTACACACTGAAGTTGTCTTAAATCCATTTAATATGTACAAATTATTAATTTAGAACTCAATCATTTGAAAGAGCTCGAATTCTAAACTCATAAGCTTCAAATGAGCAACCCGATTGTGCCTTACATGTGCTCTACAAGCTGCACGTAATCTTTCTTCCCAACAAGTCCTAGTCCACCTCTGTATGACTTGGTTAAAGGGATAAGGTCTCGTTCGTCAGGGACATGCTGGTTAGGCCCCCTAGTTCAGTTCGCAGATTACTGTTTAAGAAACAGTGGTAATATTGAAACATGAATTAGGCTTCAGTACCTTTCTCAGAACAAATGTCAAATAAAGGTAGGCTACCTCCCATTCATCTGGTGATAGAGTACCTGTTGTTAGCAACACAAGTCAGAACACAAGCTGGAGGAAACCTATAAAATAAGGCATCAAATATCACAACATTACTTCTGATGAAACATCACGTAAAATTCAGAAACCAAAGAACTAAGCTTACTTCGGTCTTGGTTCCCATCACCTAATGCACCGAGCCTCCTCATAAGTTCAATGAACTCTGGTTTCTTCATGTATTCGTCTACAAATATGTGGTTATTCTTCACAAAAACTAGCTCAAAGTCGTACTGCATTTAACAAAAGAAAATAAAACTGTCAGAACAAACCAAAAAGGTGAGAAAGAACTGCATGCCATGGACCCATGGTATTCCTGAATGCTAACAATGATATGTCTTCCTAAGTGGCAATCCATTAGATATCAATAACTATGCCTCATATACCATACAAAATATATCTCCGACTTACTAGAAGGATTTGTGTGATATGTAATATACTTTCCTTAATTTGTGACTCATAACTAGCATTAGAGAGCTCTCAATCAAGAAAAATCCACCAACTCAGTATAAAAGAGAACGTACCATGGTCCGATTTAAGGTAAAAAAGGTATCAGTTCCAAAACGGAACTTATAAACCTATGGTTTCCCGTTTTCGTTTAAAGAAAAAGGGATCTACATAAAGTCAGAAAGCAAATGTCCTGTGGGGTCATAATATATCCAAGCTATAAACAGGGGGTAAAGACACTAAATACCTCTTCAGCCAATGCCTTGAAGATGTGGAAAGGGACAATCCATTCGGGGCAGTCAACAGCATCCTACAGTCCAAATGGAAGCTAAAATTTATGATTTGCAACAAAATGAACAAGAACACATAAACACTAAAAATCATTAGCAATAAGCTTAAAGGATGCAGCAAAGATATATAGGAGAGGCACATGGTGTACACACCTCCAGATGGAACTTGTATTTGATGCCAAAAGGATTTGACGATTTAAATTTCTGTGACAATAGAAGATCTTAGTATACAGTACTACAAATACACAGAATAGAGAACATACATAAATTTCTGTACAAAATTACTAGAAAATGATAGCACAAGTTACCTTCTCTGAAAATTCTTCATCAAAACGTATCCAGTAGACACTATTACCAAAGGTTAGTCATTCAGCTGCAGTTTCACAGAGGAAAGGGACCATATATCAACAGATCTTTAAGACTGTTCAAGAACGGCTACATAACACATTTCAAAAAATTCAATTACACCATCACTCCTCTAGTTTGAGCAATGGAAACGCGATCATATAAGTTAACAATATTAGAGTAATTAACAAAGTACTTGGAGGAATTTCAACGTGACTTATTCCATGATGTAAAAGGCATATACACTAGGTTCTAATCAAGGAAAAAAATCCAGAAGATATTACTGAACTTCAGCCTCTTTTCTTTTAATTGAAAAGCTAGAGATGAGAGTGAACATACATCATAAAGACATCACAGTTTCATATTTATAGTTTCAACAGGGACAAGAAGATCAGAACTGAGCAAAAGTTAAACCTTCTCTTAGCTTCTTGATGATGACATTGGCATCTGGCATTGTTCCAATAAATATTCCTCCAGGTCGAAGTAAAGCTGAGACATTGGCCAGCGCACGGCGTGCACGTGCCTCAGTAGACCACGAATAATGCATAGCAAACTGCAAATTTTCAAGTTCTCTTTGTTTACAATTAACTATGAAAGTCCACCTAAGACAAGCATGATTTACAGGATAAAGTGCTGTGGCCTCTCCAGCTACTATGTAGAGGCATCCAATTAGGAGAACACTGTACATCCAATATTTCTTCAACCTCTACGTTCCTAAGGTTTTTCCATTTCAAACTTAAGAAAGATGTGGATTATACTAATAGGAAAAGCTTCTGAGTACACTATTAATTTTCAAGGTTCATCGGAAAAATAACTAGTAAGGATGCAGGACAACCAAGATAGCACAAAGGAAACATCTAATATAACCTGGAAGCAGAACATAAAAGCTTGAGAAGAGATATTTATAAGGGAAACAACAAATCCAAAACACCTCAAATTTTCTCGTACCAAGAGAAGTTGTCTTATACAGCGCTTCAACTCATAGAAGCATGTATCTCTATTGGCTATGGGATATCAGAGAAGGAGTTCAATTAAGCCAGAAAACAAATAGATGGTACGGCAGATTTCTAAGGGAAAATAATACTTGTAGTCACTGAGAACGAAGTCCCAAACTATGTAACGAAGTCTCAAACAATGTATTTTACCTAACACCCTGAAGAACAAAGTTTGCTATATTATACGAAATACAGGATACTGACATACCTGGCAGCTACAAACATCAAAAGGTGCATCATCTGCTAAAATCCGGTCCAGACGAACCTGAAAATCACCACAAAAGATATCACTAGTGTCATTGCCCACGATTTTCCAATAAAAGCACAAAGCAATTTGGTATATCAGTAGTTTAAAGCAAATGCTGATCATCACTATACATAAGGTCCTAGTACGTCTAGGAAATGATACATCCAATATTCCTGATGTTTACGACGAGAAAGAAAGCAACAAAAGCTATGAAATTTCAGCTCCATCTGCAAAAGCGGGAAAATTTGATCATGTGGTTAGCTGATTTACCTCATAACAATCTCCACACATAAGTCTGGCAGGAAATGAGAACTTTTTGCGGCGCTGATGGTGATCTGCATCACCATTGTAGCGGGTTCGGCAGTCTTCTATCTTTACATAATTCAATGATAATATCAAAAGTCAGGCTAGCACTCAAATGCTGTAGAAAATAAATAGCAGACCTAAAATACAAGAATTTAACAAAAAATATATAAAGAAATATAACCTTCTAAAAGATGAATTTTCGTTTCCGTAAATAAAGGAAGAAACCTATCATGTAATCTACTAAATGGAGGACTCATTTAAGAAATGAAAGCATCTCATATGCCTGAAGCATTTAGGACTGTGATGTCAAGTGGGTAGAATTTAAGAAAAGTTCTGTGACCTTCAAGTAAATAATCCAGATTAACCTCCAACTAAAAGGCAAAAACTACAATTTGATCAACATTTAGCAAACCAATAAGTTTTCCCATTTATTAAAAATTCAATAAAAAAGGAATCCATGGAGATAGTTCTGCCAGAGACCAATGCTCAACCCTCATCTTGCAATAAACAATTATTTGCAGGCAATATTCATTAGTCACGAGTCCATTTCATAGGATTATCTATAGGTAAAACATCTTTCCAGATTATAAGTGATCAAATAACAGATTGCATGTTTTCTAGAAAGTCTTATAAATAGTTCAATAAAATATAAATAGCTCACTGAAAGGAATCTAACTTGCAGCATGTAAACATATGACACTTAAGATTAACTCAACCCCAAAAGCTAATGAGGGGGAGTTTGCGCAAATCCATATAAGCAGACCACTAGTCATTCCCCAACCAATGTGGGACTCTAACACTCCCTTCACGCCCGAGGTCCACAAATATGGGTCCCGGCCGTATCTCATATAATTATGTGGGGAGGTTAAACGAGTGTAATTTTTTCTCGATATTGGATTAACTTTTGTGATTGCGTTGTTGAGTGATGGATTTGACATTGTAGATGGGGTATGTAAGTTGTTGATATGGTACATCAAGTGCATGATACCAAAAAGTTTGGTACAAAGGTGTTTGATACCGAGGAGGTTGTGTGGTGGGGTTCTGTAGGTTTAGAGACATGTTATAAAGTAAGGGTGGATATGGGTTAATTCGGAGACTGAGTATTTGTTGGAGGCATATAAATAAAGCTCGGTTGATTTTGAGGATAGGAAATAGGATGAGTCGGCGGAGGATTATTTTGAAAGGTGGCCCTATTCTTAAAGAGGAATCGACTAAAAACTTAACTCATTTGCACATACCAACTATTTCTTCTTCTAATTCCATTATTTTCTGCTCCAACCTTAAGATCAACTCATTTGAAGGATATTCCTCTTTAAAAGTTCCAACCATTTCCGTGATATTTGTTATCAATCATCTTTCTCTTTCCTTTGCGTTTCAAACTAGGAGAAGAATGAAGAGCACCTTTCGATCGTTTGTGGTAAACCATAGTGTATAGATCAACCTTTGGGGAAGAGTAGACAAAAATAAAAATCAACAGGAAACCAAGTCAGAATATATTGAGATAATAAGCACATTGTTTTGCTAAAATAAATGTCCTAAATGCAAGGAGCCTCACTGAGCCAGAGGTAGGCCTAAGACGACAAATAAGTGATGCACAATAATAAATTCAAGCCTTATTTTGAAGTTTAGAGTCAGAAAAAGAAGCTATTATTTATTAAATAAAATTAAACTATTACATCATGATAAGAAAACATAAACAAAAATAAACTAAGGGGGAAATGGGGTAACATGGAAAAGTAATCCTATAAATTAGAAACTTTGAAGATATTGATCCCAAGAGCTTGGCATCATCTGCTCTCTTATATCTGGAGTGACTTTATATCCATGGTTCGACAAATTGCGTGCCCATATATTCTCTCTCATCGGCGAGTCCAGGATATCCTTCTCCACTTAATTCTCTACCCTCAGCCTCTTTCGAAATCCACATGTACAAAAGGGTCGTCGTGCACCCATATTTATGGCCATCACCCTCACCCACCTTCGAAGTATGTTATGAACTTGTGGATTATTTGGTCCATAATCATAGTGATTTGTATTGGATCACAGTGGTATCTTGAACCTGTCCAAACTGACGGAGTACTCGAAGAGAAGCATATGGTTGAACGTCCTTTAAGCCAATAAGCTCAATGAAATAACGTTCATCACCTCTCACTATGGCACAAAGGGTGGACAACCAAAAGAGTTTCCATTGAATGTGATAGCAGTTAAGTCCCTTAAAAAATATGAGCCAATTTTCGACTCCCATGGGGGACGATGAAACATTTCATTCTTCTTGGATGACTATCAATTTTGTTGCCTCTACCTTTGAAAAGAACTATCATGTCGGATCGATTATAGAAGTGTTCAATAGCCCACAATTCTAGTAAAAGATTGCATGAAAAATATTCTACCATTGACATATGCAGACATACTTCTCATTATCTCTGCCAATATCATGGACACTATAATTTTCCTAGGTTCGTCCCTTCCTTGAGCTAACGCACGAATCACGTGACCCAAACAGGTATCGATCTTTAATATTTCTTTGGGAAAAACTAAAGAACCCAATAATGTAATGACAAAGGCACTCAAGTGATATTTTTCCCATTTTTTCAGCAGAACAATCAAATTCTCATTAAAAAATTGATGACTATCTTTATGACCGAAGCGTGAATACAGAAAATCAAAAGGATTCCACCCAAAATCTAAATAGGTTAATGTCAGATTGTATTTCATTCCCACATTCTCTAGAAATGTCTTTGGTGATTGTTTATAGGGTACAATCATTTCACACTCACGATAAGACAAGCCACTAATTTCTTTAATTGTCGGTACTAATTCAAAATCACTAAACTTGAAGACCATCCTCGAAGGGTCCCGAATTTCAATATAGCCTTAATCAGGTGATGGTTAGGTACGGCAAAGATGAGGAAAGTTAGGCCGCCCAACAAATTGCAAATCTTTATTTCACGGTCTTTTTTTATGTCATTCCACCAATCTCTTAGCTTATGACTCACTTCTACGATCATTTGCGGAATGTGGAGAGGTCATGACTCTGCAAATAAAACAACAAACAAATTCTAAACTCCATTTTGACATAACTTGGCTTGAATTAATTAGTGTGATCACACTGACACTTGGCGTGAATATTATGTGTCAATGTGATCACAATAATTAATTCAAGCCACATTATGTCAAAATGGAGTTTAGAATTTGTTTGTTGTTTTATTTGCTGAGTCATGGCCTCTCCACATTTCGTCAACCCGCAAATGGTTGTAGAAGTGAGTCATAAGCTAAGAGATTGGGGGAATGACATAAAAAAAGACTATGAAATAGAGATTCGCAATTTGTTGGGCGGCCTAACTATCCTTTATCTTTGTCATACCTAATCATCACCTGATTAAGGCTTTGCTAAAATTTTGGGTCCCCTCGAGGATGGTCTTCAAGTTTAGTGATTTTGAATTGGTACCGACAATTGAAGAACTTAATAGCTTGACTTACCTTATCGTGAGTGTGAAATGATTGTACCCTATAAACAATCACCAAGGACATTTCTAGAGAATCTGGGAATGAAATACAATATGACATTAACCTATTTAGATTTTGGGTGGAATCCTTTTGATTTTCTGTATTCACGCTTCGGTCATAAAGATAGTCATCAATTTTTTAATGAAGAATTTGATTGTTCTGCAGAAAAATGTGAAAAATATCGCTTGAATGCCTTTGTCATTGCATTATGGATTTTTTGGCTTTTCCCAAAGAAATAGGAAAGATCGATACATGTATGGGTCATATGGTTCGTGCGTTAGCTCAAGGAAGGGACGAACCTAGGAAAACTATAATGCCCATGATATTGGCAGAGATAATAAGAAGTTTGTCTGCATGTGTTAATGGTAGAATATTTTTCGAAAGATGCAACTTTTTACTACAATTGTGGGCTATCAAACACTTCTATAACCGATTTGACATGATAGATCTTTACAAAGGTAAAGACAACAAAATTGATAGTCATCCAAGAAAAATGGAATATTTCATCGCCCCCGTGGGAGTCGAAGATTGACTCATATTTTTTAAGGGACTCAACAACTATCGCATTCAATGGAAACTCTTTTGGTTGTCCACCCTTTGTGTTATAGTGAGAGGTGATGAACACTATTTCATTGAGCTTATTGGCTTAAAGGACATTCAACCATATGCTTCTCTTCGAGCACTCCGTCAGTTTGGACGGGTTCAAATGATACCACTGCAATCCAATACAGATCACTATAAGTATGATTTTGGACAAAATAATCCACAAGTTCATAACACACTTCGAAGGTGGGAAAGGGTGATGACCATAGATATAGGTGCACGACGACCCTTCTGTACATCTGAATACTACATGTGGATCTTGAAAAAGGTTGAAGATAGAGAATCAAGTGGAGAAGGATATCCTGGACTCGCCGATGAGAGAGAAAATATATGGGCACACAATTTGTTGAACCATGAATATGAAATCACTCCAGATATAAGAGAGCAGATGTGCCAAGTTCTTGGGATCAATATCTTCGAAATTTCTAATTTCTAGGATTACTTTTCCATGTTACCCCATTTTCCCCTTAGTTTATTTTTGTTTCTGTTTTCTTATCATGATGTAATAGTTTAATTTTATTCAATAAATAATAGTTTATTTTTCTTTACTTCTTCTGACTCTAAGCGTCAAATTGGCAAAATAAGGCTTGAATTAATTATTGTGCATCACTTATTTGTCGTCTTAGGCCTACCTCTGGCTTAACAAGGCTCCTTGCATTTAGGACATTTATTTTAGCAAAACAATGTTCTTATTATCTCAATATATTCAATGTTCTGACTTGGTTTCTTGTTGATTTTTATTTTTGTCTACTCTTCCCCAAAGGTTGATCTGTACACTATGGTTTACCACACACGATCGAAAGGTGCTCTTCCTTCTCCTCCTAGTTCGAATCGCAAAGGAAAGAAAAAAATGATTGATAATAATGTTATCACGGAAATGGTTGAACCTTTTGAAGAGGAATATCCTTCAAATGAGTTGATCTGACGGTTAAAGAAGAAAATAGTAGAATTAGAAGAAAAAATAGTTGGTATGCGCAAATGAGTTAAGATTTTTGGTCGATCCCTCTTTAAGGACATGCATGGGTGACCGTCCTACCACAAATCAAGCCACTTTTCAAAATAATCCTCCGTCAACTCATCCTATTTCCTATCTTCAAAATCAACCAAGCTTCATTCATATGCCTCCAACGAATACTCAAGTCTCCAAATTACCCATATCCACCCCAAATTCATACACATGTCTCTAAACCTACATATCCTACGCCATACCTAAAGAATCTCACCACATTGCCTCCTCGGTATCAAACACCTTTGTACCAAAGTTTTTGGTATCATGCACCTCTCGTGCCATATCAAATGTCTCCATATCAACAACTTACATACCCCATCTACAATGTCAAATCTATCACTCAACAATGTTATCACAAAAGTCAATCCAATATTGAGAAAAAGTCCATCAAAAATTACACTCGTTTAACCTCCCCACATAATAATATGAGATACGGCTGGGACCCACATTTGTGGACCTCGAAAGTTATTTAACATTTTCCTTTCGTGGTAATTTAAACCCTTACCTGATCACTAATTTCGTTTGACCTTTTAATTTAATTCATTTGGTAGTTAGTTTAGAATGGTGCCCTAACACGCCTTTAATTTGTTAGATGACGACTCTTCTTTTTTAAATCCTAAAAGTGTTGTCACGTCGTTGCATTAACCTGTTTTGTGAAAAATGAGGCGCGATAGGAGAATTGCTCAAACTCATATAAGCAAACCAACAATTTATTCCCTTACTAATGTGGGGCTCTAACCCACTCAAACACAATAAAAGTGCAGAAAAAGCGACAAAAATATATTCATCTAGGATGAACTTACCGAACCATCGGCAATATCAATGCCAACATAATATCCAACTTTTGCTTTATCCCATTTAATGAGATCACCGCCCTGGTGCAAGCAGAAAGATATTGAAAATTAGATGCATGGGGACTTGTTTCTTACCACCTATAAATTGTATCAAGTAATGCCAAATAATTAGGGTATACAATATGCAAGAGGTACCTTCCCGCAAGCAAGATCAAGAACTGCATCCCCTCTTTTAGCATAGAGTTGAATCAAGACACTCTTGATCTAAAACGCCAGAAAACCTCATTAGCAATGAACTATGCAGAATAACCATGCCCATGGATAAAGAAGACATACCCAATTGTTAAGTTTCTTTAAGTGGATGATAGGACTTGCTTCACGCTCTTCAAGAGTTTGGTTGGTCCTCGCACTGTAATGATCAGCCACCTTCCTGGCAAAAATTTTTGTGCTCTCATCTTCCAGAAAATGAGCGTCGCCTGACACCAGTTCAAACTTACAATCAACCACAATAAAAAACCCAGCTTCTAACTTCTTTTATCCAAAAGGTAACAACATCCTAAAGTTTTGCATCACAAGTTCAGTCTTTAGAGCATGTTACATTGCTTTGTGGCATTCCACCAGTTGTAGCAAATACTTTGGCAGCTAAAATGACAGTAAAGCTTATTACTAATGTAAAAATGAAAAAAAAACAAAAAATTCATATCTATACAACTAATAATAGTACTAATAAAATCAAATGAGGTTTCTATTAAAAGAATATGTTCTCTTCTAGGTTATGCTTAAGAATAGTAAATTCACTAACTTTTTGGGTACTAATCAGCAGTGAGAACATATATGATGTATCCATATCTACACAAATAAATGGAAATAATCAATTGAGATTTGTCCTACAAGAAAATATGAGAAAATCACCTTCTGGGTTGTGCACTTGTGCTTCTATAAAAGTAAAGTTTCTAACTTTGGATTGACTGTGGTGTTCGGACCAACTTGCGCTCACCCAGACTATTTCATCAAGTACTATTACCTCCCGCCAGCCGCCAACACAGTAAATAAAAGTAAAGTTTCTAACTTTGGATTGACTGTGGTGTTTGGACCAACTTGCGCTCACCCAGACTATTTCATCAAGTACTATTACCTCCCGCCAGCCGCCAACACAGTAAATAACAGCAAAAACTCTAGCTTTATTGGGTTAATTAATTCAAGAATGTATCCATATTATAAGTAAAAAATAAGAATCAACTAAAATTGATTTGTGTTAAAATTAAAAGGAGAAAATTACCTTCAGGGTTGTGCTTAAATTTGGATTGAGGAGGTCCAAAAGAACTTGAAGATGGAGGCTCTGAGTGATCTCGCTTCATGATTAGAAATCAAGATTCAACAACACCTATCTGATTTTGACAAATTTGACAAGTACAGCGGCCTAAAAAATATTTTTTTCCAAATTGACCATTCATGAACAGTGAGAGAAGCACAGGGAATGAGGAGGAGTTTGAACTTTTGACAATATTCTTGTAATCCCTTGCAAACCCAAAAAAGGAAATTGTAAACAAATAAAAAAGAAAAGGTTGTTAGGGTTTATCCTTAAATTTTCTATCTATTTTAATTTTATAATAATTGATTTTTAACTCAGAAATAATTTTTTTATACGAGAGATTTTGGAAAAAATTCACAAATGGAGTATATAATTATCTAATATAAATGGTAACAATATAATTCAAAAATTAGTTAGTGTTTGACCATGAAAATAAAAAATAAATTCACTTTATTTGAATTTTTGAAATTAGAGTCGAAGTTTGAAGATGTGTGTGTAAAATAGTATGGGTGAAATATCAATGTTAGTGGTATTAACACAAGTAAATGATAATACTTTGAATTGGGGCAATCAAAATATTTAAATATTATTTTGTATGCAATGAAATATCAAATGCTTATTTTAAAACTACGCTAAATTTCTAGCTAGTCACAAATTTTAATAACAATTTATTTTTAAAATAGCTAAGAATATTTAAAAGAGATTGACAAATTTGCAAAGACGAATTGTTTTAGAATGAGCTAATATAAGTTACTGTTCTAGTGTGTTCAATCTATTTTTCATTTTTTTCATATTTAATTGGTTTAGATATTTTTAAAATGAATATATTTTTCTTAATATGACTTTTCTACTAAAAGCGAGGGGAAATATTTTCCTAAATTTTCTTTCAACCTAACCTTCCCACCCCCCACTACTTAGGGTCTGTTTGGAAAGCCACCAGGTTATTGGAATTGGTGTAATTACTAGGGTAGTAATTATCAGCCTAGTAATTACACTGATCTGTTTGGTTGGCACAGTGTAATTACACTGTAATTACACATGTTTTGTTTGGATGCACAATTGCAATCATAAAATTATAATAAATTTTAAAAATAAAAATTAATCATTTAAAATTTATACTAGACAAATAAGAAATTTTATAAATGACATTAAATTAAATATAAGATATATATTCTTTTTTTCAAATAGACTAATTAATAAACATATTTACTGTAACTAATATTATGAAAAAATAATTGATTTATATTTTTTCAAATTAATATATTTCAATTGAATTGATCGTAACAACTAAAAGTATGAAAGTTTCTACGAACATTGTGAAATGCATGTTTGATAAAAAAGATAGTAATATATAAATAAAATATCATAAATTATTAAATGTTTGACAAAAATATAATCTATCAAGTCTAATTAAAAAATGAAGTGCAATGTAAATTCAATATTACTAAAACAAATGAAACTGAAAATATAACATAAGTAATAAATTACAAAACAAAAAATTTTAACATAATACTCTTATAACAAATTTTAACATAGCAATAAATATGATTTATTTTTATTTCTTCATAATAAAGAAAACGTAAGTCTATAACCTTACTTAATAATAAATTGTATTTTAATTTAAAAATTAGAATACTAATAAAATTATGCTAATGAGAAAATAAACATGGCATAAAGAAATAGATAATACGAGAAAATTACATAGAATTTGAGAACAAGAATAAAATGAAATATAATAATATGAAATAAAAAATAGACTTTTATAAATATTTAGAATAATAAAAATAAAAATAAAAAGACCCCTTGCCAATTACGCCAATTACCTACTGACCAAGTAATTACCTGTCCTTCCAAATAGGACAAGACAGGGTAATTACACCAATTACACCAAATCCAATTACCAGGGTGTCCTTCCAAACAGGCCCTTAATCTACCCAAATTCACCAACCCTGTGCAGTTAGCTCCTCGACCTACCACCTTGTAATGTGACCTACCCTACCCCCACTCCCACCCTCGACTAACTTAAGATTCAATCCATGATCACTTGATTTGAGGCTTGGATCGATCTAGGGATTAACCCAAGTCTTAATATGAGCCTCTCACTATCTTGGGATTCACAATCTGAACCCTAACCTAACTTTGAACCGACACGGGACCCAAACCTGAATTGACACAAAACCAAAACCCCCATCAAAGACTCAATAAAAAAATTGGGTAGGTGTCAAGTTAAGGTTAGGTCTAAGGTCAAAGCGGATCTCAGGGTCGAGTCTCAGAGTGGGGTGTCGAGGTCGAGTCGAGGTTGGGTGTCATGTCTTAGTAATCCCAATTTCGATCTCAAGGTAGTGATCGGATCTTGATCTTGAATCATCATTGGGGTTGTAGTCAAGGTCATGTCTCAGGTCAATATTGGGGATTGGATCCTCAATCGATGTCAGATCGGAATGTCTAGTCCTTTATTGAGTTGACACATAAGCCTAAATTCGAGATCATAATATTCGCCTAAATTATATCTAAATATCTTTAATTTTCTTTTTACAATCGAACACATTTTCCTTTCCTACTAAACACACCCTCAAATAATCATATATATATATATATATAAAAGAGAATCATAGGCCCGCCTACGTGGTGCCACCACAAACCAAGATTCCTTTTTAATTTATATATTTACAAAACTAGCTTTCCCCTTTCATGAAAAGTTGCGACTTTTATGAAAAGTTGTGACTTTTGTGAAAAGTTGCGACTTATATGAACAGTTTTGACTTTTATGAAAAGTTGAAACTTCTATGAAGAGTTGCAACTTTTATGAAAAGTTCTGTCTTTTACTCCCTTAATTCTATATTAACTTAAGCTTTGAGCCCTTTTCCACTTTTCGAATTAACTTAAGTTTTCAATCTTCAAGACTATTTTTAAAATATTCTTCCAATTTTACCCTTTAAGTTAGTATTGGAATTAGTTATTATAATTAATGTTTAGTTATTTTTGACAATAATTAATAAGGGTAAAAATGGAAAATTATGTTCAATTTATGTCCTAACCTACTTTTCTTAAAGGGTGTGAATCACCTCAAAACTTAAGTTAATATGGAATGGAGGGAGTATTAAAGGTTATTACCATTCCGAAGGGTTGTAACTTTTCCAAAGAGTTGTGACCTTTTCGATAAGGCACAATAAATATTTGTTCACACTACCCTATGTTGTCTAGATATAAATAGAGAGATTTCCTATAATTTTAAAACAACGAAAATTCTGAACTTCTTCTTCTTAACCTGCACAATTAAATATTTGTGTACAATTTTTTCCTTCCTGTTTCATCCTATTGTTACAAATCCTAGTATATTTTTTTTACCGTCATTAATTTATGCTTATGTTATTAATTGTTGTTTTTGAGTACATATTTTAAATTTTGTTGTTTATGTTTCTGCAAAGTTATTGTTATAAGTATTTGTTAGTACAGATTAAACAACACACGTTTGTTGAGTATTCACACAAATTTTCTCTACTGATCATGAAATTGTTGAAGGTACAGTAGAAAAATTTCTTAAAGATCTATACTATTATTTGTCATTATCACATAACTCAATAATATCTAATGAATGAATTATTCAGGAAATAATAAATCATTGGTTCTTTAATCAACATTGAAAGAAAAAAAAAGAAAAAAATAAGAATATATATATACACAAAGGCATTTCATAAGAACAAAAACACATTTAAGTTGCATAGATTTTACAATTGTGATATGTGTCTCAAGAAAAAAATCAAAAAATTGTTGACATATTCAAAAAAGAAATTACTTACAATATTAATGTTTTTTATATGTAAGATAATATAGTGTTTTAATTTTAATGACTCATAGATTTTAAGTATTATTTTATAAATTCAGTGATATTAAATGGATGATTTTACTAGTTTCTTTATAAAAGCATTTCAAATTCCAGCCATTTCCAGCTATTTAAGTGTCCCCCTTGTACCAAACAAACAATATTTTTGTTAGTAGAATATAAAAAAGTGAGTAGTGGTGGACAGGCAAGAATGGAAGATGGCGGCCATACCGAATATAGACAGACAGTTAAAATGATTAACAAATTCCGTATTTCGTACCGTGCTTCAATTTCCTCATTCTCTGCGCGTTTTGTAAAAATCAAAACCGAACTCCTTAAACGGAGAGAAAGAGAGAGAACTAATAGTATTTTAATGACAGCCATGAATTATCGCACCATTTCTCCAGCAATATTTATTTGTTTTCCTCCATTTTCTCCCTCAAAACATCAAAACCCCCTTACTATTTTCATCTTATTTTATCTTCAAAATCACTTTTTTTTCCCTTTCCAAGAACCATTCTTTTTTGGAAATCTTGATTGTTAGACTTCTTTTTCTTTTTGGGTATTCGAATGTGAATCATAAGAATCATTCTTTTTTGGGAATCTTGATTATTGAACTTCTTTTCTTTTTGGGTATTCGAATGTGAATCAAGAAACTCATAAGATGCAAGAAGGGAAGACTTTATTCGCCAGAATCGATGATTCTCCTATGTTTCGTCAACAGGTAAAGAATTTCAATCTTGATTCTTGATTTTATTTCAAGAAAGTTGCCATATTTGATGGTACCCTCCTGTCTGTGTTATCAGCTTAGCCTATTTTAACGGTAGAAATAACTCCATTATGATGCAGGATGCCTAATCAATTTTGACTATTTGAGGTTTCTGTCAGTCAATATTTTGGGGGCTTATATATATATATTTCTTTTTTTATTACAGTGGTGTCTTGGCTAGCTCGCATGTGGAAACTTGCTACATGCCACCAATGTAGATATTGGTTAACTATGTTCACCAAAGCTTACACATATGAGAATAGATTATATGGTGTTGAGGTGTTTTTTGTATCCACTAGAATTTGACCCCTGATCTTAAAGTTTGTTACCTACCTCATTGACCTCTAAACCACACCTTGGATGCTGTTTTTGCCCTTATATTTATGCAGACACTGTTGTTTTCTTGTCTCCCTTATCCTTTAAATGGAATTTATTTTGTCTTAAGTTACATGGTCTTAAAAAGTGAAACATAGTAAACTGTTGATTTAGCATTTTATCGGACAGTTGTTTGGACTGTAATTGGGCTTTGAGGAATCTGGTTTGTCTGGAATAAACCCTGAGACTATGAGGATTGGGATAGTTTACCAAAGTGTATCATCAACAACCAAGGAGAAACAAGTTATGCTTTAGCTGAAATATTCTTCCTTGAACGAGTGTATAATTATATTTTGTTAGATGTCAACTGCTACAATTAAGCTGATTTGTGGTATATAGCCCATGGTTAGATGATAGGTGTAGCACTCACTCATTCAATAGGAATGATTCTATAGATCTGTTTGATGATATGCCAACAGTTAACTGACATATAATCTAGGGCTAGTATATCTTATTATAACTAGATCTTAACACCTCTGCAAGTAAGTGTGTTCATACACAGCTGGTCAAGCAGGTATTTATGTGATATATACATTGAGATTGGTATTCATGCAACAGTAGTTGTACATATTTTTGTTGATGTTCTTTTACCATGAGTTGAAGTCCTTAAATTTTGTTTGTGGTGGTGGAACAGATCCAATCATTGGAGGAAAGTTCTGAGACTTTGAGGGACAAATGTCTAAAGTATTATAAAGGATGTCGAAAGTACACGTAAGTTTATTTATCCTGCTCTATCAATTTATTATCATATGTAACATTGCACAGGGCAGTCCGTTAGCAAGTATTATGATGTATAAATTGGAGGTGAGAAGGGTGTACAGCTGTCCACTGCAACAACCAGTGCTGTTACTTAGACGGAGGAATTCAGTTCCACCAAAAATGTAGCAGCTTCATTCTTTAGTTCCAACAAACGAGGCACAAATTCTGAGAATATTCCAATTAATATATTATTGATCCCATAAAGTTTTAGGATGCCTGGTCATAAGACTCATACATGTAACCAAAATTTGCATGATTAATTAGGGAAATAGCTTTCTTCAGCTTTTGTGCTACCAGCTTGTCATTTAATTTAAACCTTTTAATACCATATATCAGTTGGATAACCTTGAGAAGATGTGATGCTAGAAGAGTGTAAACCTGAAGTTCTAACATGACCTCGAGCAGTTTTTTTTCCCTCAAGGGAAGTCTTACAAGTGGATTTACATTGTAAATTCCACAGCTCTTCTTTAACAATATCACACTATCTACCTTAAAATTTGAGGGAACATCCAATGCAGATGTATTATCTGGATATATCAATTTCTGCACTATTCATTACCTCGTCTTGTAAAATGATGGGAATGTATTATATTATTTTTACTCATCTTTGTTTTCTAACACTATAACTGACTTGACAGCTGTCCATTTTAATCTCTGTACATGCAAGCTGTAATCTAAGCTCTCGTTAAACCATCCTCTCACAATACACTTCCTTCTTAAAACCTTATTTCGTTCCTTCAGATGATTCTCTATTTCGAACCACTAATTCATATTTAAGTCGCATGATTCTCTATTTCTGGGCTACATCATCTTTTATGTTAGTTGCCTGATGAATCATTTGGCAGTTGGCATGAATCAGTTTCACAAAGATTGCTTGTCAGCGAAGTTGATTCACAATTGATTTTTTCAGCAAGGGATATCATGGTTGTATTCCAGTCTGTGTATTTCTTTCCTGCTTTCTCTTTCGGCAGCGGGTCTGAAATTACAACTAAGGACAAGCTAATATACATCTGGGGCCTCTGCTTTGCCACTATGGTTCATTAAGTTATAGTATTTCGTGAAGTTCCTTGGCAGTTGTTATTTCTTTCTGACTGTATCTTTCTACAGTTTCCTTTAAACCGGCCGTTATAATGTAAAAATATATTTATCTTCTACCTATTGACCATAGAGGTATATTGCACCATTATGGGCTGTGCTTATAGGAAGGAGTGTTTAGTATTCCTACAAGCTTCATTTCAAGGATGTTACTGGGAAAAAAAAGGCAGTATCTTAATTCTCAAGTAGTTCTGCATAAATTTTGTTTCCATGGTAATCCAAATATGCACCAACATTTTGCTATGAGCTCATTCATTTTTGTTTCCTATTTACAGAGAAGGGCTTGGAGAGGCATATGATAGAGACATTGCTTTTGCCAGTTCACTTGAAATCTTTGGTGGAGGGCGTAATGATCCCATTTCTGTTGCATATGGAGGTTTCCTATTCTCTCTTTACCTTTTCAGATCAGATTGTTTGGTATTTAGGGTGTGTTTGGTATGAAGGAAAATGTTTTCTATAAGTTTTGTACTTTTTAAACTCTCTATAATAAAATCCTCCTTGTGGTGAGCGGGTGGTGGTGGGGGTTAGGAATTGACCCTTAATGTACACTAATATTAAAAGGGGAAAAATACGAAGGAGGGGAGACCTCATGTTATCACCTCATATCCTAAGTTTGTTGAACAAGCTCAACTCTTTACATCGTGGATGCTTTATAAAGGTAATACATCCTAAATGGTGGTTACACAGTGTCAGAGCTGTGGTATGCTAGGGGACTCCTCGTGCAAAAGGTATGCATATGCATATTACAAGGAAAAGCAAAACTTTCAAAGATGCACATGTATTCTAGATTATGATTTCTAGAAGGGCCTCAAATCTTTGAATTCAGTTCTGAACCTTTTGAACTTAGAAGTGATTACCTATAGGTCCCTTATCCAAAACAGAAAATGTCTATGACCTATAGGTTCAATAGGGGACTGATTGTTTCTCATTGATTGTGATGTTCCTATATAATTGCTAAACGTTAGAAGGTTAACGACTTGGATTGGCATATTTGGCTGCACTTATCTAACTCACGTGCATTCATTTGCAATTCTCTATTTTTTTCCATTTCCACATAAAGCAACACTTTTTTGCAACAAAGAATCAATGCAAAGTCTTACTTCCCCAATTATACTAATAAATGCAAGTTGCATTCATAGGCCCTGATATGGCCAAATTTGCTATCGCTCTGAGAGAAATTGGAACCTACAAGGAAGTTCTTCGGTCACAGGTATCAGTTTCCCCCCATATCTGCACTTCAACTATTATGCAGTTTTTTCCTTTTAAAAAAACTATTATGCTGTTTATCAAATGATTTGTATTGTTAACAGTTGTTATATCTGCATGGATGTAATCCATATCCTAGTACTGGTCCATGAATTGTTTGGTAAAATTGTAGAATCATATTGTAGATAGAGTGGCCACCTCATGTTAAAACTACTACAGGGACGGAGGACACTTCTAATTAAATAATTATTTTTTACACGCTCTCTCACATGCGAGCCTGATCTGTTATCATGTTGAATTATGTGACTAGAGGAGATACTTTTATTTATTTAATAATGATATCTGGACACATCTAATGTGTTCAAACTTTCTCATGCCAACTTGTTTTAGGAGTATTATTGCTCTTCTAGACTTCAAGTCTAATTTACTTTTTTCTTTTCTATTCCAATATATACTTTATACTGTGTGTGCCTTGAAATATCTTAGCCTTGTTTATTTCATTTGACTGGCATTTTTTCTATGTCTTGCTTAGGTAGAGCGTGTATTAAATGATCGATTACTGCATTTAGCAACCATTGATCTTCCAGATGTAAAGGTATACTCACTACTTTCACTTGTAGTCCATTATGTAGAGAAAGTTTGTACAGATAAGAAAATCTAGTCTTTTGGGTACTTCGGCTAATTCTTACTTATGAAGCACATTTACTAGGATGTTTCATTGCCCATTGGTGCAAGTACTTTTCCTTATTTTGTCAGTATATATTTTCATCTTCCTGGATGCATATAGAAGGAAGCATCTAAATGAACAATAAAGTGATGAACCAAAATTGGTCAGTCAAAATACTTTGTAGATGAACTGACATGTAAGCTAATCAAACTTGCATAAACTTTATTTTCTGAAGTATGGATGTTTGTAGAACCTTTCCTACTGGGCTAAAGCATATGCTTGTGCACGTTATTATATGTTCTATTTATGAGAGAATGAAAACAATAGAGTAGGATTATCTTCAAAGTAAGCTTTGAATATAGGTATATGGTTGGTGTTTTGACCTCTGTTGCTGTAACCTGCCCAATGGTTCGTTGATTGGGTGAGTAGCATAATTGAAGTCATTATGATAGTCTGAGCTTCTAATGACACTCTGAACACTGACTAAAGTTTCCACCAGGCTTCATGCTTCAACCAAATGCAAATCAAACCATTGGCAAGGTCTTCCCTCTTGTATTTCTTTGTTGGGTTCAAATCTTAGAGTTAATAGATTTAAGTGATGGAGTAGCTGGTATTCAAATTAATAGAGAAAAGAAGGAACCGAGTTAACAGAATAAGTTTAGACAAGGATTCCTCCATGTGGATAGGAAATGCTTCTTCAAAAGCAATTGAAGGGGATGGCTCGATTTTGTAGAAGTTGTTGAAGGAAGGAGCAATAATGTACGCATGCTAGAGAACTCAGTAGGTAACTTCGTCTTAACACTGACTAAAGCTTCTGTCAGATTTCAAGCCTTCAACTAAATTTGAGAAAGGACAAGATGTAGCCAAATTCTCTATTAGCTCTTTGGGCACTACTCTTACACTCTGTGTATTGATAGTAAGAACAAGCATGTTAAGAGCAGAAAACCTTACCTGATCAAAGTAGAAAGCCCTTTTGCTTTCTGTTTGACAGCTACTTGAGCTTCATTCTTTTCTAGGTGCGAAAATTTTCTTCCGTAGACTGAGAAATGAATCAAGAGAGTGTGTTTTTTAAACAACAAACTAATTTGTAGTATCTGTAATTTGGTTCATAGATGTTTAATCGATGGTTTCAAAAGACTACACTTGATGCTTATTGATTTTGTTTTGAGAATTTGTCAAATTAATACCTAGAAAAAAAAGAAATAGGAAATAATTAAACTGGATCAGATAGAAAAAGAAATAGTTGAATGTTTCTAAGGAGTTAAGATTAGAAAAAGGCAGTGTCTTTGTTTTGGGATTATTTTCTAAGTTTAACGCCCATTACTCTTTCAAGACAACTAGCTGGAACTCTACAATGTTATAGCTTTTTAGGGTTGCTTTAATAGATTTTTTAAGAATATCAGCTATCTGGTTTCAACATATAGATAGTTTCTGCTCCACTAGAGATATTGAATAACCTTTGAAGCATCTCATTTATACTAATAATTATTGAAATAAAAGGGGGGAGGGGGAGAAGATGCTGACAGTAACTAGTTATCATTTGGGTAGGACTTGCCTATGATTTCGATGGTTTAGTTTTTGACTTGTTCCATACTTGACCATATATGATCTCGCAGAACTCTATCCCACCCAATTGTCCAATCAACCTTACATCTCAGTTATGCAAATATATGTACAGATCTCTCTTCTTGCTCCTTTTGTAGTTCAACCACTTGTAGTGTATTCTCAAAGACCTAACACGTGTATTTTGATGTTATGTGAATTTTCATTACTTTCAGGAAGCTCGGAAGCGTTTTGACAAAGCCAATGTTGCTTATGATCAGGTGGATACAATGTCTCTCTAGTCAAATCTTTTATCTGTCGTGTGTTGAGCTTTATATTCTCGGATAATTACCCATTTAAATTGAAAAATACAGACTTGCAATGGAGTGACTTTCTGTTGGCATTGTACCTAATTGTTCTCTGTTTTTCTAATTGTACTTTCTCTTTTGAAATAGCAGACTCAACTTAGAACCTATAAATACCATTTCAAAAGGATAGGGGAGGCAGTAATTAATAATATGTCAAGTAAAAAAGCGGGAATTACTAATTTACTAGTATTGAAAACTTGAAAGCAAGATATTTATGTACCTAATATGCTAATAATCAATATTATCTTGTTTGCCAGTGGCTGCTTTTTTCTGTTCTGTGATTGGTTAGTAT
This sequence comes from Solanum tuberosum, assembly GCF_000226075.1. Classification (NCBI taxonomy): domain Eukaryota; kingdom Viridiplantae; phylum Streptophyta; class Magnoliopsida; order Solanales; family Solanaceae; genus Solanum; species Solanum tuberosum. Next base: position 1,189,955 of record NW_006238952.1, read on the forward strand.
TCCTAAATCCTGTAACTTTAGTGACAACCTTGATTGTTGAAGTCCAAACAATGTTTGTGCATGTTAATATGTCATTTTGAATTAGCCATGGTCTTGCTCTTTGTTGTAAAAGACTTTCCTGTTGTCTTTGACATATATCCTTATCTTTTCAGATTATTTTAAGCAACAGATTTTGGTATAGTAAGACATTAATCCTTTTAAAATTGTTCAATAATGATAACTTCTAAATCCCAAACTAAGTTGGGACAACTATATGAATCATCAATATATGTTTGCTCCTTTTGGACTCATTTCATACAATCTTTTTTGAGTTACATTTTGAAGAAAAAGAGTTTTTGGGTGTCTACTTCTCGGAACTAAGGCCAACCGGGTACAAGATCTTTATACCCTTGGTAACAGATTAACACCGGATGGCGTTTCCACATCTTGCTTCTATGACCTTTAAACCTTTAGAAGCATCTTCACATTTGTTGAGTTGTAGCTTTCTGAAAAGAAGTTGAAATAGTTCGAAAACTAACATGATGGTATTTGGTTCTTTGTTTTGATGTACATTAAAATGATTGCTTTTATCATCTAGGTTCGAGAGAAGTTTTTGTCATTGAGGAAAAGTACTAGGATGGATATAGCTGCAGCCATTGAGGAGGTAACGAACATCGGTTCTTCTTATAATCCATAAACACTATCCTTTTATGTTGTTTATTGATCAGGTAGTTTCTATGGTAACCATTGTCAGGCAACATCTAATTTGGTAGTCCTTCCAGGAACTTTACAATGCAAGGTTGAGCTTTGAGCAAGCCCGCTTTAATCTGGTGTGCACAATTCTTTGGCAGTCGGTATCAAATAGTGATGCAACAAATAGCAATATAATATAATTGTTGAAATATTTCATAAGTTCAGGTCGGTGCTCTTTCTGCGGTTGAGGCCAAAAAGAAGTATGAATTTTTGGAAGCTGTTGGCAGTATGATGGACAGTCATCTTCGTTTTTTCAAACAGGTCCTTTTCCTTTTCTTTTTCAGTGGAAAAAAAGTTCTAAAATGGTGAAATCTTATGCTTGTTGATATTAATGAATGCATCATGCTGAATTCGAGATATTACGTGATGCACAGGGGTATGAAGTTTTGCATCAAATGGAGCCTTATATCAGCCAGGTTAGATGCTAGTTATGAAACAGTTTTTTTGTGAATAGCCTTTTCCCATGATGCCTTCCAATTTGCTTGAGGGAATGGATGATAATGTGCTACCTTCATGAAATTGAATTGCTGGGTTCTTTTTCATTCCTTTTTATTACCTTCATGACAAATATTCTCTTTTTGGCATCCGTAATCCTTTTTATCCGCAATCCTTCCAATTTACAGTTCTATATAGATAAACTACCTATTTCAAATTCTAATTATTAGATATCTCTGAAATTAGTTAACGTTCACATGTCTTACACTGAAGACTTTATTACTGTTACGCAATCGCCACAAAGTAATCAAGGCTAGTTAACTTGGACTGTGTTCCGCCACTTGCATATTGTTTTTTTACAAAGAAATATTATAATTATATTACAAAAGCAACATTTACAGCACAGTGCATTTGATCATATTAATAATAAGAAAAATAAACAGCCTCACATTTAGAAGCTGCTAGGACAGGACATTACAAGAAAGGAAATCTCCCAATACAATAAACGAAAAGGACGGATTCCTTCTGTACAGAGTATTATTCCTGTAGAGAATCTATGAATTTCAACTTTGGCATCTTGTAGGTTGCCCCGAATAGTCCAAATCGATAAACATCTTCTGTATAGCATCTTCCTTCCCTTCGAAACATCTTGCTTGATGTGCAGTTCATTTGATCTTGTAGGTATTAACACAATACATGGTAAATTGCATGCATGTGTAGTTTGCTTTTAGATCTTTCAGGGAAAAAATGGATTTTAGAATTTTTACCAATTTTGTGACTCACTAACTGCGTATTGAAGTGTAGGAAAGAGTGGTATAGTGGTACCCAGAAGTCATTAACCCATGCATTCTTCAAACCTCGAACTTCAAAAGTCTACTGCTGGTCTATCAGTTTTTTGCTCAGATTTGATTTGCGCCGTTGCCCACCATAAAACAATGCCTTCGCAGATTGAACATTTGCCAAATCATAGGAAGCTCCACATTGCCCCATTTTGGTGCTTCTTGAAGCCTTGACTAAATTTTTATTCATTTTCGCTGGATCTTGATCAAAGAAAAATTAATGGTTTTGGGCATTGAAGTTACAAAGGGTCCAAGCACAAGCTTGTAAATTCAGGAGGTAATTGCATGAATTCTGAATCCATTACCGACCCCAAGATTACTAGATAGGCAGATGAGGCAATTTAGTTTCTCAATCATTAATAGCTAATTTGATTTTAGTTTGTGTCTTTTTTTTTGTTGTCTGTGACTCTGCATGATAAAGTTCTTCTGTTATAGTTTCAATTGTCAGCTGCTGGATCCATTATTTGTGCATCTACTATTACACTCTACTTATGTAGCATACGTGGAATTACTTCAGTGATATACTACTAATTTTCATTGTATGCTTATGGCATCTTTTAATAGTTTTTATATGTTTTGAGGGATGCTGTTCTGTTACAGGTCTTGGCTTATTCACAAAAAGCTCGAGAAAGTTCCATGTATGAGCAGGCAGCTCTCAATGAGAGGATGCAAGAGTACAAAAGGAAAATAGATCAAGAAAGGAGATGTTCATTCAATGGGTCTACAAATGGTGACGTTACACAACCTTTTTCCAGGAGTTCTCACAAACTTATTGAAGCAGTCATGCAATCTGCTTCTGAAGGAAAGGTATGTAGTACAATCCTGCATTTGGCTACAACTATTAGCAAATAACATTCTCTTACTGCTTACGATATTCAGTATTCCTTTTAAAGAAAATTCTACCTTTCATTTCTTTAGCTAAGATTTCAATAGTTTAGGTACAAACTATAAAACAAGGCTACCTGTCAAAGCGTTCTTCTAATATCAGAGGTGACTGGAAGAGAAGATTCTTTGTTCTAGATAGCAGAGGAATGCTGTACTACTATCGAAAACAATTGAGCAGGCCATCTGTAAGTCATCAAACTAAATGTTTGTCACAAGTTCTTTCAGCTATTATATAGACCTGCTCAAATGTGGAGAATGCAGTTTCAGGGTTCTGCCAGCCCACTCCTTTCAAACAGATGCTCTTCCCCAGAGCCGGGATCAGGACTGCTGAGTCGTTGGCTTTCTTCTCATTATCATGGAGGTGTACATGAGGAAAAAGCTGTTGCACGTCACACAGTGAACCTACTGACATCAACAATAAAAGCAGATGCAGATCAGTCTGATCTGAGATTTTGCTTCAGAATAATTTCACCAACAAAGAATTATACTTTGCAGGTAAATGCCTGAGGCATCCTGATAATTCTTTGGGGTGTAGTAAGAGAACTGGATTTCAACCTAGATTTCTAATCAACAGTAACCTTTTAGTAAAGATATATCCTTTGGCTATTCAGGCAGAGAGTGCAGCGGAGCAAATGGACTGGATAGAAAAAATAACAGGAGTTATTACTTCATTGCTAACTTCCCAGACACCTGAAAGGGTAAACTAGAAAATAAGTATATAAGTCTTCCTTTCCTTATTTTTGTTGTTATATCTGATAATATGATTTTTTGGTGTTCAGCATTTCTCTGGTAGTCCCATTAGTGAAAGTAGTTCTATAGGAAGTCCAATTGACCATGATCAAAGAGCAATGGAAGAGTACACATCTGGGAGGGATCTTACTGGTAGATCTTTCATACGCCCATCCAAAAGTTCAGTGCACATCCTCAGCACGAAAAGAGAGAAACCAGTTGAAGCACTAAAACGGATACCTGGGAATGATAAATGTGCTGATTGTGGTGCTCCTGGACCAGAATGGGCTTCTTTAAATCTTGGACTTCTTATATGCATTGAATGTTCTGGTGTTCACCGGAACTTTGGTGTACATATATCCAAGGCAAGCCAACTTAGTTACATTTTGCACCTAAGTTTCTTTCTGTGTGCATAATCAGAAACTTAATCTTCTTAAATCGCTCTCATTTCATGTGGGAATAGAAAGTCCTGCTGTCAAGTTAACCATGTGCATCTTGTGTAATTGTCTGTTAGAGCTTTTACAAGTATATGTATCATCTTTCTGTGTAAAAATTAAAGGAGATCCATTCCAAAAGAAGAAAGGAACTAGATACCTCAGTTTTAACCACGCAATCTCTTGATGATAGATTGGACCTCTTCTTTTGCTGCTGAAATTTTTGAAATACCTAGATACATGAAAAAATTGGTGAGGAGTGAACTTTCGTTCACAATTAAAATACTAAATGAAGTCTGATCTTATCGTGTTTAAACTTCTGAGGGTTGTACTTGATAATTCTCCTTGTTGTCATTGTGAAATCGTTTCTTCATTTAGTTTGAGTTTTAAAAATATTTTATTCATTTATTTTCTCCAAATTTACACTTGTCAAAAGAGGAAAGTTTGGCTCTTTTCATCCTCCAGTTTTTTTGTTTTAGTTGTATTTAGCGCAAGCCGCAAATCAAGTTATGATCGGAATGACAGAACTTGAGTACAAAATATGAATTTCAGTAAACCAGAGTAAAGTGGAAGTGAGAAGAGAAGACCTTAACTGCATTTTATGTTAATTTTCTGCAGCATATCCGAAGAGAAAGGCTATAATATGAAACAAGAGAATCATGTTGCTGAATGACAATGCAGTATTCTGTCCATTTTCCCCTTTCTTGTTTAGATTTAGAATAGTTTGTCCTTTGTTAAGCACTTCACTTGCTTAAAAAATAATAGTTTATAGACCTGTGACAGATGATCATGCAAAAGATGAAGTTTCCTTTTCTGAAATTATCTAACAGTTTTCAACTTTGAATTGTAGGTAAGATCTTTGAAACTTGATGTTAAAGTGTGGGGGCCTTCAATCATAACGCTTTTCGAGGCACTGGGTAATGTGTTCGTGAATTCTGTTTGGGAGGAGCTGTTGCATGCAAGAAAAACGTTTCAGGCTGATGAAATACCAATGCGGTTTTTTGAGTCTGAAAAACACAAAGAGTTCTTTGGAAAACCCAGTTATGCTGATCATATTTCAGTAAAGGAGAAATTCATTCATGCAAAGGTACTTCTCCGAATAGCTAAGCTACTTCCTTTGCCGTCTGTTCAATCTCTTCAAGGGGTTGCTCGTCTTGTAATTTTCTTTCTCAATTAAAGCTGACATCATCAGCTCATTACTCCAGTTCTTTCAATTGTTTAGCTCTTAATGTGTCCAGGTTTATGGACATTGCAAATTAGGCCTAAGAGTGACCCTATAGTTTATCTAGTTGCCTTTCTCTGGTATTATCTCCCAGTTCAAAGCTAATAGAAGAGATCGGTGGTCTAGGACATTGCACATTCTGCTATGTAAGATGGATGTCAAACATTTTCTCTCTGATGTTCTCCTAATTTCTTATATTTTTCAAGAAATTATGTGATACCACAAAAGTTACAAAATTACTCCTGCAGTTTTTGTTAGAAGCATGACTTGATCTGAAGACTAAAGAAGAAAAGAACCATCCTAGGCAAAAAAATATACTGTAAATATTTTATTCTAGGTTAAATTGAGACTCTTCTTTGTTACGTAATCTTGACATTTGTCGTCTTTTTATTTTGGTAAAATCAAAGGATCTTAGTTAATTAAATATTTGGTGATCATGCATGTTATGACTATGAAATTGATGAAGTATGTTATGCACAACTATTAGCATCTTTTGCTGGTATGTAGTAGACCGTGTACAAATAATTTATAAAGTTGAAATATTTGTTCGAATGAGGTTATATCCCTCTATGTTTCAAAATGTTCATCTTTTCTATTGTGCGACTCTGTTTCGTACCCGACGCTGGTATCCATATCTGCGTTACACAGACATTATTCATATGTGAATAATCTCGTACAGTTTAGATGTGTTGCCTGTCTCAAGCTCTCAGCACAGTGTATAGAAGCCTTCTGTGGCATTTTTGTGTGCAAATGAATATGTAGTACTAATGGTGCTCCCCTATGTGCAACTAGTCTGCATGTGGTAACTGAAAGAACTCTTCCTTATGTGCAACTAGTCTGCATGTGGTAACTGAAAGAACTCTTCCTTATGTGCAACTAGTCTGCATGTGGTAACTGAAAGAACTCTTCCTTATGTGCAACTAGTCTGCATGTGGTAACTGAAAGAACTCTTCCTTATGTGCAACTAGTCTGCATGTGGTAACTGAAAGAACTCTTCCTTATGTGCAACTAGTCTGCATGTGGTAACTGAAAGAACTCTTCCTAAATAATTCAAATCTCTATAGCTAGCTTTTCTGGTTAAATGTGAATTAATGTATGTTTGCTATGTCTGTTTCTGGTTGCAGTACGCAGAAAAACGTTTCATTCACAAGGTGAAGGACACTACACACCTCCTTTCGGTTGCAGAACAGTTGTGGGAAGGTGTCCGTGCAAATGACAAGAAAGCTGTATATCGTCTCATTGTGGTCTACCAAGCTGATGTTAATGCAGTCCATGGGGAAGAAGCATCACCTGGTACGTCTCAAAATCTAGAGACTTGTTCTGATTCGAACAAAACCTGATTATAACATCATCTTTTTAGGCAGTGATAGTTCAAGCTCATTTAACCCACAAAGTGTAAGTGAAGAGCATTGCATTGATGAATTTCTTGATGGCTGTTCCTTACTTCACCTAGCTTGCCAAACTGCTGATATTGGCATGGTCGAGCTGCTTCTGCAGCATGGTGCCAACATAAATGCTTGTGATTCACGAGGTCAGACCCCACTGCATCATAGTGTTATGAGAGGAAGAACTGCAACTTCCAAACTGTTACTTGCGAGGTAATTCTTTGTTTTTAAGTTTGCTGTTAATCCTTATAAGTAAAGATAAAAAGGGTACTTTGTGTTTAACCATCATTCTGATGCATGCACACACGCTTATGCTTGTCTCTATACCCTGCAAGCACACACTTACGCTTGTCTCACTTACCATAGTTCTTTCTCTCACAACCTAGAAGCTTATGCTTGTATATCTTCAGTTTTAAGTTTGCGAAACAAACTAATGTTAGGATATTCACAAAAGTTCCGAAGGAGCTCGATGTTAATGGCATGTACCAGAACATTCTATAAATTTTTATTTGTTGAAGTCATGGGAGTCCACAGCTATTGTGCCGACATTCAGAATATTTATATCTCGCATATGCCAAGGAAGTGCTTTATTGGGAAACTCCACCTATCTCATGGGTGGTTGGACTTCTAATCCCAAGTTAAGCTTAGTTCATGAAGCTGCCTCTGTGAGAATTAGTTACAACTCAGAACCGTAACTTATACTTGATACATCATGTGAAGTATCTCAATGCAATATTGTGTATTTTTTTTATTCAATGAATAAAGTGGTGGTTAGACCAGCTTTGTTATATGGGGTGGAGTGTTGACAGATCAAGAGCTCTCACATTCAGAAACTGAAAGTGGTGGAGATGAGGATGCTACGATGGATGTGTGGGTATACTAGAAGAGATGGGATTCAAAATGAGGATATCCGAGACAAGGTGGGGAGTGACTTCGGTGGAAGACAAGATGCGGGAAGCGAGGTTGAGATGGTTCGGGCATGTGATGAGGAGAAACAAAAATGCCCCAGGTGGTGTGAGAGGTTGGCTATGGATGGATTCAGGAGAGGTAGAGGTAGACCGAAGAAGTATTGAGAGAGGTAGAGGTAGATGTAGAGCGAAGAAGTATTGAGGGGTCATTTGGTTGGGAACAAGTTATCCCAGGATTAGTTATCCCGGGGTTAGCTACCCTGGGATAACTTATCCCATCATGTATATGTCACTATGATATAAATGGCAGGATAAGTTATCCCAAACATGGTAACCAAACAAGTTACAAAATTTTTATCCCATCACTATTTATTTTTATCCCTCACACCAAACGACCCTGAGAGAGGTAGAGGTAGACCGAAGAAGTATTTAGAGAGGTGATTAGACATGATATGACGCAGTTGCAGCTCACCGAAACTGTAGAGTCCGCGCAACTTGGCTTTTAGCATTCACTTGTACAGTAAAACTCTTTTCTTTTGAGGAAGTTGTTTTTTGCATTAAAGTTGGTTCTCTTGAAATTCTCGTTTAGTTCAACTTTGGATGTTGATGTGTTGTGGTTGAAACAATCAGCTTTTTTCCCGAGTCTAGTCTTCAGTGACCGTTTCATAAGAGTATCTAACCTGCCCACCCTGATCTGCCTGCTGCAACAGTTTAAAAAGATTTGTTGATCTCTAACTCTATAAATAGGACTCTTGTTATTTTGTTTGGAATAAAGCTTGATGAATACTTTATACTTTATGAATTAATCTCTCTCTCTCTCTCTCTCTCTCTCTCTCTTATTCGTTCTACCTCTCTTTCTTTGTCTCTCTTCTGCACTTCTTCTCCCTTTTCTCATTTCTTGCCCTTCCTGCACGTCTTTTTGGAACTACATTAGACTTGCACTTCCAACTTTTTGGTTAGTAATACTTTGCTCAAATTTGAGGGGGATTTATATGTTTTTGGATCAATAATGAACTTAGCTATGATTATGTTTGAACCATCAGACTAATGATCAAGATCGTCTTGTCCTGTGTAACCAACTACACAGTTGTATCATTTGTATATTTTAAATCATCTTTATCTGACCAATATGATTTATTTTGAACAGGGGGGCCAACCCACGCATTGCTGATCTTGAAGGCAAGACCCCATGTCACCTTGTCTCAGAATTAGCCCTCAATGATGTGGAGATTCTTTCCCTCCTGAAAGTTGCAAATAGATAGCAGCAGCACAAAGGTCACTCGGAGGTAAGAGTTTCCACGTCCCACAGAGTGATGCGTTATCTTCAAAGCAACTAAGGTTTAAGCTATCTCGGAAAACAGCTTGCTATAATGTCCAGGTCTTGGAGATTTTAATATATGCAGCCTTCATGGAATGAAGGAGAGAAATCTCTTTGCGTTGGCAAATTGGAGCGAAGAGATGATATAATAGAGAGTGCCAAGGATGTTTAGTTTGCTGCTTCACTCATGCTTCAAGATTCATAATCCACTTGTTCATATGTATTTTTCAGCCTTTAGTTTCTTCTCTATAATTTCTTGCACAGCTTACAGAATTAGACAGTAGATTAGTTGTAAATAGTTTGTTATATTAAATTAGTTTGAGATGCTGTAGAAACTGAAGAGGTGCAAAGTGATAATTTTTTTTCTTCCCCAACTATATATATAAAGCAAACTCATGTTGATCAATTGTTAATATTTGTTTCGATTTCTAGCTTAGATTCTCCAGAGTGATTTCTTATTTTCATGGTATCGAACTGATCTCTGTATATTGGGAGGATGTGCTCGGGCTCAACATCACGGTCCACTACCTCATTTAAAGATCAGTTCGATATCATGTTCGGGACGAGGAATGAGGCTTGGCAGTCAAGCCCATACACAAGTCATAAATATATGTAGAATGTATTTTCATAATTTTGTGGTCTTAAAAGGATGTTACGTGGAAAGTTAGTATTAAAGAATTGTCAAAAAAAAAAAAGTGCTCCTTTTGGAACAAACAAAAAAAGGAGTGTTAGACAAACAAATCAAAATCGAGTTGGAACTGATAATTCGAAATGAAAAATTGTTATTGGTTTATAGGAGTTATTGTATGAGAGGTTTACCCAATGCTAGATGTAGAGACGCATAATAGATCGATATGAACATCATGAGTTGTCCTATAATAAAATCAGTTGTTGTTGATACCTTTTTCCATAGCTAAAACTTGGAGAAGGAAGAGACAAGAGGGTCTAATGGTTATTAGTTTAATGGTTTAGATTTTATCTTTTATCGAATAGCGGTTTAGAATTTTTAATGAAGAATATGTTTTCATATGAAATATTAATAGTTGAACAAATGATAAATAACAATCAATAATCGATATCTTAAAGGTTCTTAAATGATTTAGCATGTCCACAAATCGATAACACATTTGCAACCGAACCGAGCATCATACAGGCACGTGCAAAATTTGCTAATTTTGATATTTCTTCTTATTTGTGATTCAGTGAATTTGTTTTTTCGTTTGTGTCATAGTTAGACTTGATTCAATTAATTTGACGCAAATTGACAAGTAGTTCTCAATAAGCTTTTACTATAAAACTCCAACATACAAATTCCAGAAAAATAAACTTCGTGTCACCGAAAAATGGCATCCGACAGATCTGAATCGACCGGAGATTCCAATGGCGATCGCCGGAAAGTAGCTCTGATCACTGGCATTACTGGCCAAGACGGGTCGTATCTGACTGAATTCCTTCTCGACAAGGGCTATGAAGTTCATGGGCTGATTCGTAGATCCTCCAATTTCAACACCCAACGAGTTAATCACATCTACATCGATCCTCACAATGTCCATAAGGCACGCATGAAGCTTCACTATGCCGATCTTACCGATGCCTCTTCTCTCCGCCGCTGGATTGATACAATTCAACCTGATGAGGTTTACAACCTCGCCGCACAGTCTCATGTTGCCGTCTCCTTTGAGATCCCTGATTACACCGCCGACGTTGTCGCCACCGGTGCTCTCCGTCTTCTGGAGGCTGTCCGTTCTCACATTTCTGCTACTGGAAGATCAAATATCCGTTACTACCAAGCTGGTTCATCTGAGATGTTTGGATCCACACCACCACCGCAATCTGAATCTACACCCTTCCACCCTAGATCCCCTTACGCTGTATCCAAGTGTGCCGCGCATTGGTACACCGTTAATTACCGTGAAGCGTACGGGATCTTCGCTTGTAATGGGATCTTGTTCAATCATGAATCCCCCAGGCGGGGTGAGAACTTTGTCACTAGGAAGATCACTCGGGCTGTGGGTCGGATCAAGATTGGGCTACAGAGCAAGCTGTTTTTGGGGAATCTGCAGGCATCCAGGGATTGGGGTTTTGCTGGGGACTATGTAGAAGCAATGTGGATGATGCTGCAGCAAGAGAAGCCGGATGACTATGTGGTAGCAACCGAGGAGTCCCACACGGTAGAGGAGTTCTTGGAAGAGGCATTTGGTTATGTAGGATTGAAATGGTCGGATCATGTGGTGATTGATAAGAGGTACTTTAGGCCTACAGAAGTTGATAATCTTAAGGGAGATTCGAGCAAGGCTAGGAAAGTTTTGGGATGGAAGCCCAAAGTTGGATTCAAACAACTGGTGAAGATGATGGTGGACGAGGATGTCGAATTGGCTAAAAGGGAGAAGGTTCTTGTTGATGCTGGTTACATGGATGCTCAACAACAGCCTTGAAAGCTCTCTGTAATGCCACTTACATTTGCTATTTACTTTGCTCTAGTTGAAAATTGTATTGAAGATAGGCACCATGCTATTTTCTATTGTTATTGTTGTTCATGACTTCGTTTTAAATACAAACATATATGAGTCGTCTTATTGGATCAAACCCAATTGTTAAGTTTTGAGGAATCATATTCTAATTATTTGAGTTTTGCTGCTTCAATGTTGGAAATGGAACAGTCAAATTGTGTTCAAGTTTTTGTGTAGAAATTCAGATATGCCGAACTATAGATTTACACAGTAAAAAAAAAAACCACACAAAGACATTTATTACTATTGGTGCTTCCCGTATGTGTGTGGTAATAAAGAACATTTGCTAAATAATTCACATCTTTATAGGGTATCTGGCTAAAGCCTCTCTACCTGAGGTAGACGTAAGGTCTGTGTACGCTCACCTCCCCAGACCCCCCACCCCACCCCACTTTGTTACTGGGTATGTTGTAGTTGTAGTTTAATTTATGTCTGATTCTTGTTGCAGTATGCAGAATCTGCTTTCAGTTGCAGAACAGTTGTGGGAAGGTGTCTGCAAATGACAAGAAAGTTGTATATCGTCTCGTTATTGTCTACCAAGCCGATGTTAATGCAGTAGTCCATGGTGAAGCGTCTCCTGGTGTGTGTGTTTGCAGGGTAGAAGACATAAAGAGGTATATGTATACGAAGTCGGAATCCTCCAGAGGAAAAAGTAAATATTGAACTTCCATAGCTGACTGCTTTGTTAAATTTACTGCAAAACCCTGAAGTGCTTTATACAAAACATAGTTAAACAAGAATTTTTCCAGCTGGAGATCTACTTGTACAGTAAAACTCATTCTTTTGAGGAAGTTGTTTCTTCCATTAAAATTGATTCTCTTGAATTTAGTTCAAATTTGGAATTTGATGTGGTTGAATCAGGGTTTCCCCGAGCCTCGTTTTCAGTGACAAGAAGTATCCAACTTGCCACCCTGATCTGCCGGGCTTCTAGAGCTTAAAAAGATTTGTAGTCTTCCTCTGCCCTGTCATGCCATCCCTGTTAAGAAATCTCTACTCGACTCTGTTATTTTGTTTGGAACAAGCTGATGAATTGTTCCTTCTCTTTTGTTCTCTCTTAGTCTTATTCTTTCTACCTCTCTTTCTTTTTGTTTCTCTTGTTGTACCTTCTTCTCCGCTTTCTCGTTTCTTTCCCTTCTCCTTCCTCCACCTTTTTTCTGGTACTACATTATAGCTGCACGGTAAGTGATACTTGGCTCGAATTTGAGAGAGGATATATATGTTTTTGGATCAATAATGAACATACTTCTGATTATGTTAAACCATCAGACTAATGATCAAAGATCATCTTGTCAATTGTCATGTTTAATCAACTAAAGCTGTATCATTTCGTTTTGACCAATAGAATTTCGTTTGAACCCACGCATTGCTGATCTTGAAGGCAAGACCATTTGTCACCTTGTCTCAGAATTAGCCCTCAATGATGTGGAGATTCTTACCCTCCTAAAAGTTGCAAACAGATAACAGCAGCTCATAAGTCACTCACAGCTTGAAGTTTCCACGTCCCAAAAAGCAACGAAGGTTTGAGTTATCTGGGGAAACAGCTTGCTCAGTCCAGGTTATTCATTCTGCCAAAGGAAATTTTAATATGTAATGATATAAAACACAGAGGGCCAAGTTACAATGTCACGCATGTCTTTCATCGAAATAACTTCTTGATGATTTTTTTATACCTAAGTTTCTTCTCTAAAATTCTTTGCACATTGTACAGTATTGGGCAGTACTCAACTTGGGCAAATGTTCATCAAAATACTCTGTACTTTTTTCCAGTGACAATGTGAAGCCTATACATAAAATATTAAAGTTTTACAAAACGAATAATCATTAGATAGTGAGACATAGATCTACTGCTAACAAGAGACATCCATCCTAGTTTCAACGCTGGTAAGTAACTTCAGAAGTGCATCAGAGGGGTTGAAAACTACACGAGAAACTCCTTGGCATCCTTCTCCAAGAACCTACATAAAGACAGAAAGGAAACTGTGAGCAAGCAGAATTGTTTCTGATACAAAAGCTTTGACATTGGTATTCAGTATGTATATTACTTACAGTTACTCAAATGTGCACATCAAGGTTTCCTTGCCTTGCTTTTCCTCAATAGACCAAGGAAAAAGCACCGTGATAAGCATGACATAAGCAGAGTGACCATAGAACCGAAGAATAATGTAGCAAGTTCCAAGGAAAGAACTTCACATGCAAGCCGCAGTGCTACAAGCATTTGCTCCTTTATAAATGGAAACAACTTATATCAGATAACATGAGAATAAATAACACTGAGTTGCAGACATTCTTTTTCAATCAGGCAACTAAATTATGCTGAAACTTGATCATTTGTCAGTTCATCTTAATAGTCTCACCACTCTAACCATGCAAATCTGGTTGCACGGTATAAACAACATTATGAACCCACCAACTCTGCCAACAAAAGTTTTATGGACTATGACCAATAAAACTTCAAAGAGCAATTATTCATCGAGCTAGTATCATCATAAAACAATCCTCAAGGTCTTTAAATATCAATATTCTCATCATTAGTGTGTTTGGCGAGTAGAGATGGATGAGAAAATGTTGACACATCAAAGGCATGGTGCATGACAAAGCAGATGAGCCATCTTCTCTTTTTAAATAAGCAAGAATTTTGTTAACATTCAAACCCCACATTAAGAAAATACTGGATACTTATATTTTGTACACAGAGATAAAATCACTATCCTATTTCAGGTAGTAAACTTAAAAAATTCAGCAGTTCAACAACAACATACCCAGTGTTGTCCCACAAGTGGAGTTTGGGTTCGCCATCGAGCATCCACGGTCAGAAACCGCAGAGAGAACGGATTAATCCAGCATACAACATTCTTGTTGAGCTAGTCTTGAAGCTGACAAGTAACTTATAAGGCTGATTGCTTTGGAGTGTTGCTAATACTTTCAGTATGTTCATCTATCTGACAATGTCTGATTAAGTCATTTGAAGTCATGGAATTGGAGATCCAGGAAAACTTTACCATGGTCTCCATAACCATAGGTAATATTTCAGAATATCCTGCTTGATTTAATCCGTGGGCTAAAGTACTGCACATAGCAAGACCAGGTACAAAACCTTGCTCTCCTATTTCATTGAGTGATGCCAACAATGCCGAAATTTCTCCCTTCTCACACCAAGACCCTACTAATGTTTCACTTACATGTCCTTTCAAAAGACCTTTATCCAAAAGTTCATTCCAAAGACTGAAAGCTTTATGTAGATTCCCTTCTCGGTAAAGTGCATCAACCATTGAGCTGTAGACTACTTCATCAGGCTGAATGCCCCTTGCCACCATTTCCTCAAATAGTGAAAACACCTTCAATTTTTCTCCTATTCTGTGATAACCTTGTATGAGTGAAGTGTAAGTCACAATGGTTGGTATCAGTTTCCTCCCTTGCATCGTTTGGAAAAGCTCTTCTGCTACTTTCATCATTCCGTTCTTGCAACAGTAGTCAATTAAAATGGTGTAAGTTACATGATCAGGCAGGATGTGCATATCAGACATACCCTTCACCAACTCCAGTGCTTCACTCAATCTTCCTAACTTGCAAAACCCATCAATCAATGTGTTGAGAGTAAGAGTAGATGCAATTCCCTTCTCTACCATTTCATGGAATAATGACAATGCCTTCTCTATCTCTCCTGCCTTGCAGCATCCGTGAAGAAGAGCATTGTATACGAAGGCATCCGGTTGAACACCCCGTAAAGGCATTTCATCTGAAAGGCGAAATGCCTCATCTAGATCACCAGCTTTGCAGTAACCATCAATGATTGTAGTATATGTCACACCATTTGGTGCTAAACCCTTTCCAGAGATACCATCAAACACTTCCCTAGCTCTCGATAGGTCACCTGACTTGCAAAGACCACCTATTAAGCTATTATAAGTGACTATGTTTGGTCTAACACCTTTCTGACTCATTTCATCAAGAAGTAGAAAAGCCTTTTCCAAATTACTCTGCTTGCAGAAACCAGAAATTAGTGAGGTGTAAGTGAACACATCAGGAACTAGACCCTTATTATAAAGTTCAGATAAAACATCCATGGCATCTGACAATTTCCCATTCTTTGAGAGGGCATTGATAAGAATACCATAAAGCTGAGCATTTGGCAGTCGACCTATTTCAAGCATGCGATTCAATACTGAAAATGCTTGTGATATATTCCCATATTTGCAGTACCCATCAATGATACACGCAAAGGTGACATAATTAGGCGCTATACCACGATCTATCATCTCCCAGAAATACTGTTCTGCAACTTGCATATTCCCTGCCTCTCTATACCAAGAAATAAAAGGCCCAAAAGTATATGAATTCGGTCTCAGTCTTCTCTTCTCTATTTCAACGAGACACGCTTTTGCTTCATCTATCCTTCCCACCTTACAGAGCCCACTAATAATTGAATTATAACAGAAGATATCAGGTAATATACCATCCTGCCACATATCCTGCACAATATGTTTTGCTTCTTCAAATTTACCATCCTCTACATAACCTTTTATGATTGGGGTGTAGATGATAACATTTCGTCTCACGCCAGCTGCAATCATCTTCTCCAAAATAAGAATTGCTTGACAGAGATCTCCAGCGTTGCAGAAAGCATTAATCAGCACACCATAAGTATAGGCTGAAGGTACCAAGTTTCTGTCAGTCATCTCAACCAAAAGTTCAGAAGCCTTATCCATGTTATTCTTGCGACCATAGCCCTCAATTAAATAATTGTATGTTTGCACATCAGGGAATATGTCCATATCAATCATATCAGCCATGATAGTTACTGCTTTGTCAATCTGGCCAATTTTGCAAAGCCCGTTTATGATAGAATTGTAGGTCATTAGATTCAAACTCTTCCCACGTTCAACCATTTCATCCTTTATTCTAAATGCCTCGTCCACCTCACCCTCCTTCATGAATCCATCAATTAACGCAGTATATGCAAAATGATCCGGGTTCAGACCTACTTCATACATTTCATCCAAAATCTGTTTTGCCTCCCTGGATTTCTTTTTCTTACAGAAGCCATCAATGAGTGTGCTGTAGGTATAGATATCCGGAACCAATCCCTTTCCTTCCATTGACTTCTTTAGCTTCAATGCTTCATCAACTGTACCTGTCCCACACAAGCCTTTGATAACCACATTGTATGTAACCAAGTTTGGATTGCACCCCTTTTCTCCCATATCATGAAGAAGTCTTTTAGCATCCTTAATATTGCCAATCTTGCAATAAGCATTGATCACATTGGTGTATGTATAAACATCAAGACTAATCTTGCTCTCCAGCATTCCCTCATAAACCTTCCAAAACAGTTCCATTTTATTACCATTTAGTAATTCATTCAACAACGTATTACAACACAACAAACTCGGGAAAAAGCCTTCATTTTTAATATCCAAGAACATAGAAACAGCCTCATTTAGCATACCCTTTTTCCTATATGCATCAATTGGCAACTCAAACACCACAGTCTTTGAGCTAAACTTATCACATTCCTTATAACATTTAACCAACGAACTAGCAATATCCCGTACTGGAAATCGTCTCTGAATCATTTCATCAAACACATGCTGGGCGGGTGCAAAATTGTTCGAATTACACAAAGCCAAAGCAAGAATGGAGAAAGAATCAATGTGAGCAATACCCAATTTCTGATTCGACCAGTCAAAGAAGTCAAGCAAGCGTTTAGGGTTGACAAGTAATTTGTTCCAATCAAGAACGGACTGAACCACATCTGCATTTAGCTTTTTAGGGATTTCTGACGACTCCAAAAGTAATTTCCAGTTCTTAAGTTTCAGAATCGTCGAGATTTCTTCCGCTGTTGATTTACTTTCCGAAATCTTATCTTTCAAAATCGTCGAGATTTCTTCCACTGTTGATTTACTGTGGGTATAGCGCATTGATTTCTTGATTACATGTCTTCGACAACTCCAATTGTAGATAATCAATATCCTTTTTGACAATACGAGATTCATAGTTTCTTAACAAACTTGTCCAGATTACCATAACCAGCTAAATACGTGTAGATCTCAAAGAGGATTTTTGCAGAGGAAAGTGAACAGAGATGACTTTATGTATGGTATTATTTAGTATGTTGTCATGACTCAATGGTATAATTTTTTAAACATTTTAATTTGAGTATTTTATAATATAAATTAAAATTGGGAAAAAGGTCTGAAATATATCTGAATTTTGATCGAAATTGTTGTAATAATTTTGAACTTTGGAAATGATCTTTTACCCCTCTGCACTATATAATAGTGTATTCTAAAGGTATATATATGTCCACGTGGACATCATAAATATTGCATCATTATAAATAGTAACGTGTTCACGTGGGTACATATATACCTTTAAAATACACAATTAAATATTGTATGTGGGTAATAGGTCATGCTCAAAGTTTGAGATTGTTACAGCAATTTCGGTCAAAGTTCTGATATATTTCGAACTCTTATTAGATTTTTTTAAAACCATCTCAATCATATCGGTTTCTCTTTGGTATCGGCATGGTTCGTTTAATTTTCAATATTTTTTTACTTTAAAAATATCATCTCAAAAATATTACTATTAAACTATTTATTTCGCAAATATGTTCTTGAAGAAGCACTTTAATTCCTTACCAAGAAGACAAGAATGAAAATCTTGTTATCGTATTGTTTGATCTTAAACATTTAATTGGAGTGTTTGCATCAGCTTTGTTGTATTATTTGATAGAGTATCTATTACAATATCTTTTAATTTTAAACCTAGTTAAGTAAAGGCTATTTAAAGAGCAAAGTAAAAAATTTAAGAATCTCATTAGGGGTGACAATTTCAGTCCATATTAATGAAATGAGTCCATTTTACACATATTTAATGACTTAAATCACTCATATTTTAATTGGGTAATTATGAGTTTCAAGCTATTTTAAGAGTCTCTACAAATATAGTCAAAATGGGTAAAATATGGATATCCATATTGACCCCATAATAGATCACTTAGTTTTCACTTCCACTCAAAATTCTTAATTGTGCTAAAACATAAAAAAATTAATATTAATTTTCGAACTTAGATATTTTCTTTTTTTGGAAAACAAAAAAAAATTAAGGGTAGGTTGGTGGAAGGTGGGGGTGCCCGGGGGAGGGGGATAAATATTTTTTTTTGAAAAACAAAAAAAATTAGGGGTCGATTGGTGGAAGGTGGAGAGGGGGGAGGCAAGTTACCCCATCTACTCACACTGCTATGTCAAAGTATTATTAGTGTTGGAATAACAATACTTCATACTATACCAATATCACATAATCCAAAACGAACACTCTATTTATGTCAAGGCTTGAAGCTTTGATTTGTAACAATCATCTTATTGCTCCACTTGGATTACAAGCTCACGCTACTGAGCTTAGTGATATACAGTGTCTGTTGAATTTTTATAAAATATATGTATTCGTCTTCATCATCGCATATGCTAAAACATTCAATGTAGAATTTAGTGAATTGCATATGCTAAAACATTCAATGTAGAATTTAGTGAATTGCATATGCTAAAACATTCAATGTAGAATTTAGTGAATTGCATATGCTAAAACATTCAATGTAGAATTTAGTGAATTGCATATGCTAAAACATTCAATGTAGAATTTAGTGAATTGCATATGCTAAAACATTCAATGTAGAATTTAGTGAATTGCATATGCTAAAACATTCAATGTAGAATTTAGTGAATTGCATATGCTAAAACATTCAATGTAGAATTTAGTG
>NW_006238952.1:1217680-1227992 GCF_000226075.1 Solanum tuberosum
GGAGGAGGGGATCCCCGGGGGAGGGGGTAATTTTTTTTTGGTTTTGAAAAACAAAAAAATTTAGGGGTTGGTTGGTGGAAGGTGGGGGTGCCCGAGGGGAGGGGGTAATTTTTTGTTTTTGTTTTTGGAAAACAAAAAAAATTAGGGGTGGGGAGTGCCCGGGGGAGGGGGTAAATTATTATTTTTTTTGAAAAACATAAAAGAAAATTATTTTTGGAAAACAAAAAAAAATTAGGGGTCGGTTGGTGGAAGGTGGAGGTGGCCGGGGGGAGGGGGTAAATTGATGTCATGAAGTCCATTTCACTTAGTCAAGGAAATATGGAGAGGTTTTAAATGGGTTAGAACCATTTTACCCAAATCATATTTGACCAAATTCATATTTACCCATATTCTATTTTGGTGGATTGTAATCCAAACCATTTTTGCTCAATCCATCCAAATCCGATCCAATCCAACCATTTGCCACCCCTAAATCCCATAGTGTAAGGAGCAAATTACATATTATCCCTACTCTTTTCTAATTTACAAAAATCCCTTAAAATTGTTGTCAACCGGATACATCACATTTGATACATTATACAACTAGTTTGCTGAGATTAAAAGGAAATTAAATATAAAATTAAATGTCAGTTCCCCAAATCATGCAAATAAATTGATGTCAATCTCTCCCAAATAACAGCTCCAAACAATTCAAATTTCAAAATTTTCTTCTCTCATATCTCCCCAAATTCGTATCATATTAAAAAAAGTTGAAAATTTTATATAGTTATGTCACATACAAAAAAAAACTATGAATATGATATACACTGATTTATTTATAAAATAATATTGCGGATACTTAACAACATTTGATACATCACAACATCTGATACATAACTTTGTTATATAAATAACAAAGTTATGTGTCATATACATAACTATGAATATGATACTAACTGATTTTGTTATAAAACATTAGTGTTTATGTATCAACAGTAATATTTGATAGTCTCTACCGATACATAGCTTGTTACTAGTTGAATAAGCCTGGTGTATGTATCGGTAGTAAAAGATAATGAAATTTGTAATATTTGTGTATCCAATGCATAACTATGAACATGATACATACTAATTCATGTTTTAATAAATTAGGGTTATGTATCAAAACTAATATTTGAAAATGATATATTGTACATGATAAAATTGTAATACATCATAAAGGTGAAACGAACGAATTATACATTAATTTTTAAGAATCAAAATCAACTAGATACATTAAAAGATCTGAACCCATATGTATCAGAAAAAGATTAACAACAAAAAATCGGAAAAGAAAGTCAACAATCTGTTAAAATGATGAAGAAATCCTTCTACACTTTTTCTTTTGCTCTGTATCAACTCCCGTAGCTTTTTTTTCACTTTCAACAATGGCTTCACTCATGGATCTCGACCCAAAACTCATACCAAAGCCACCAACAACTCGACATTTTCCTCATTTTTTGGGTTTTTTTTCCACAATTGATTTTTGAAGTTGAAGACGCATCCTTCTTCGATTAAATTTGTAGATGAAAAAAGCTAAAAATAAAAAATAAAAAATCGATACTTGATGAAGTAGAAAGAAAAAAAATAGATGAAGAAGAAGATGAAGAATAACTACCTCTTCAACAACTTGCAATTGATAAATCAGATCGAGAAAATATTTGAAATTCAAAAATAGAGTGATGGAGATAATTGATGATACGTGATTTAGGCATGAAAAAAGGAAAAAAAAACTTGGGGTGATAATTTACAGTGATGTATCCTGAAAAGTGAGAGAAATTATGAAAAAGAGGAATTTTGTAATTTTTTTGGAATGGTAGGGAATAATAGAAAATATGATGAAAAAGAATATATAGTTAGGTAATTAATCCTAAAATATATTACATATATGTAAGGTTATTCGGTTCGAGAAATTTTCATTTTTTTCATAAATTAAAAAGACCATCTCAATTGTTCGATTAGGTTCGGTGGGTTTTTTATATTCTTTTGACACCTCTATTATTTAGTACTATGTTTGGTGGGAATTTGGGTCTATGTATTTATACACCCTACATGGTATAATAGAATGTATTACTAATACCTTCAATTTGGAGGTACTAGCAATACATAAGATTTAATACCATGGGAAAAGTCTATGTAAAGACAAAAATATCCCTCAAATCATTTTAATTATTTGTTTATTTTCTTGAATTTATATTTGTACTAGTAAAATTATTTAAATAAATTAGCTTACAGATTATTTAGAGAGAGTTGTTTGATACTAAATAAATCCAACACAAATCAACGCAATATTTAAAATGTGAGTTGTTTGACATTTACTAATAAAAAAGTTAAATATATCATGACGTTTATGATCTTAACTAAATGTATTATTTGTTGATGTGTGTGTGTGTATATATATATAAACCATCTACATTTACAAATAGAATTTGCAAGTTGTAGGTTTAAGTATATAATTTTATAAATTGTCAAAATACAAATATTTAGAAAACCACACAAATATTAATGTGTAAATGTAGATGGTTTATTTAATTTTATTATTGTTTACCATCCTTTCGGTTTTTAACAATATATGATTTATCTTTTTTAAATTGAAAATTTTTTGTGGGTGATCAATTTAATAAAATGACAATTATTTATCCTTAAATAATTCAAGTGAAAAAATAGCAAACATGACAACATAATTGTTCTTCTCCTAGCTAGTTAGAAGGCCATAAAATTAATATTTTCGCAATTATCTACCTTGACCAAATTACATAATAATTCAAGGGTATACAAGATAATGTGGGAAACAATGAACCAAACACTTGATAAAAATAAACTCTACATTACTAATCTTTACGTTATTAATCCATGCGTTATTAATCTTTGTACCAAACAACCCCTAAATTTGCCATTCAAACATTTGTTATATGTATTGCCTAAATTTAAAAGAAGAAATATTATACATATCTAATAAAAATTTAAAATACATGATAACTAATTATTATTATTTTCAATCAGCAATATAATATTTCGTATAAACTGTAACCCTAATTTTGCAATTCAAAAATCAATCTGAGAAATTTTTATTTTTATATATATTATATTTCTGGTAGACATAAGAGCTCATTTGACTAGGAGGTTTTAGGTCAATTTTTAAAAAAAGAGATCTTATGCTTATTTAATAAATTTTCAAAATACATGTTAACTAATTGCTATTATTTTCAATTGTCTATATAATATTGCTTGTAATAATAAGTAAGACATTAATATAGATATATAAATTATTATACATTGTATAACACTACAAATGTTTATATTCTAGATACGTTATTATTGATTATAGTTTTTGAAATTTTATCAATTGAGTCAATTATTATACAAACTATCAAAATATTATAGAAGTAGTAGGAATATTTTTTTTAAAATGAGACTTCACATGATTGAGTATACCAATTAGAGTATCATTTTTACTTGTTATATTTTGTATTACATTTAATTAGAAAATTAGGTTTAAACCATAGTGATTGTTACGCTTTAGAAGGCACTCAAGTTAAGATAATGTCTTTTAAATTTTAATTATTCGATAAGTTAATTATCTTGAGTTTGAAATGTATAAGAGACGTCTCAAGGAATTGAAGAAAGTCTTACAAAGAGAATTCCAAAAAATGATTGATCCAAATTGAAGTTAATTAGACAAACTAAGAAATAGAAAGTAATGTAAATTTAATTGCTTACATATTTTAATTATAATTACATCAGTTGTATTTAAGAAAAATAATTTTTTTTTAAATGTATACATAATGATTAATAAAAGATTGACAATAAACTATTAAGAACATTTCAATTGATTCTAACAATAAATACATAATTATTTAAATTATAAATATTACCATTAAATAATGTTGAGGCCTTATTTTTCCAGGGGTCTAAAGTGTATGACTTGGACCCGAAAGGTCATTTTTTTGATAATTTTGAATAGTCATTTAACTATAATAATTAATTTATGGGTAATTTGGTTATTGTTAATAATAGTGGGCCAAGTTTGAAATAATAAAATAAGTTAGTAGGAATTATTAGTTTTAATAAATATTTAATTTAGAAAAGAAAATAAAGAGGAGCAGAAAGAAAACTAACATGCGGCGTGCGTTGAGCGAAGAACGAGAGTGCAGGTATACTTAATTCTGTGGATGAAAATTTCTGCTTTTTAATTGCATAAGAAATCAATAGAGTTATTATATTATTATAATGATATTTGATTAATAATGATATTTGATTAAGATCATCATCCCCTTTATTTGGAATTATATTGTGCATATACATTGACATAAGATTGAGTATAAGTTGGGCACGTGGAGATCGTCTGTGCTGGGAATGGTGAGATGTTAAGATTATAATTTGGGCACGTGGAGATCGTCCGTGCGGAATTTGTTTGATTTATGATAGTGCGTTGAGATCGTCCGCACAGACACGTGAAAATCATCCATATCGGTATATAGACCTCGCGAGTCCCCCATGGGTTATGAACTCTTGATGTATGTCCGATGAATATCATGTATATATGATTGAGAGAGTGTTTGTGAGGCATATCATTTCATGGTGTCATATTGAATTGCATCCCATGACATCCTTCATTCTTGATGATTATGTGTTTTATTGGTGATTGGAAAATACTTGATATTTGATTACCTCTATTTGATGAACTTGATCTTGTGTGTTGCTGATATTTGTGAGTGCCTTTTGTGAAAGTTGTGATTGATGAATATTGAGTTTGTTATTGAGGATATGTAATTTGTTAAAGTGATTGATGTTGAGCTGGGTGCTATGTAAATTGTGAATTGTTAGGTTGGCTGGTTTATGTAGGTTGTAGTTGTGGAGGTTCGGTTGGTGCGTAAGGAGTACCTGTATTCTATCACCTTAGCTTGTGTTTAGAAGTTTACTTGTTGAGTACCGTGTGGTTTGATACTCACCCCTTGCTACTACATTTTTTTGTGGGTTACTAGCCCGGACTTTTGTGATATTTTCTTTTCTTCTTTTCTGAAGCTTCTTGTGGAGGTTTGTGAGGTAGTTGTTTTTCATTTCAACGGACATTCTTTCTCCTTAATTATGATCTTGTTCTATTCTAGAAACAATGTCATTGAACTTGTATTTTCCTTCAATTTTGTTATAACACATTAGAGGCTTGTACACGTGACAACCAGATTTTTGGGTATTGTTGAGTTGATTATAAAAACTTCCGCATTTTATTGTAATGGTTGAGTTTTAGGCTGACTTATCTTGGTGAGATAAGACTAGTGTCATCATGTCTATTTTTGGGTCGTGACATAAAGTCATTGCTTCGTTGACTTTAGAGTTGAGCCGCTCTCGGATCTGTGCATTTTACTTTCTCAAGACTTTATTTATAAGATTTCATTAAATATATTATTTATAGTTATAATTTTCGTTGATTGTTCCTTTTCGGGACAATTGTTAAATAAATAACAATCTTCTTCTTCTTTTTCTCTAATTTCTCTTGCAATTTATGAAAATGACAATCTAATTTTAGAGTACGATTTTAAATTTTGTAAATGTTAAATGGCAATCTTATTTTTTATGGGAAAATTGTATGAAATAACAAACTATTAAATTCAAATTAAATATTATAGCCATAGTTTATTTTAATTGTAATTCACAGCAAATATCCCCTTTTTTTGCCATTTGATTCGATATACGATTAGTCATTTTCGGTATACAATTAGTCATTTTATACATTTTGGTATAAAATGTGTTTGTGTTTGTATAAAGCGAGAGAAAAGTGTATATACAAATATAAATACATATATTTTTGTCATATACACTTATAATTATACAAATACAGATTTTAGTATACAAATTACAATGTATAAATGAATTTATACAAAACTGAACAATTTGTATAAAATTTGATATTTGTATTGAATTATACAAATCAAAAGCTTCATAGCAAACATAAAATTTAGATATGGAGCGCAATTATACAAACAATAGCTATAACATACAAATATATTTTATGTTTCTTATATGTAAAAATTGCTTTTTTTTTATCAGTCTCAAGTGATATGTTTGCACAACTTTTAAGAAATGGACATAATTAATATGGTAGTTGTTTAAAAATGAAATATTTGTGTAAATATCGTAACGGGCTTGGACTGCTTGAAGCCGGAATTGGGCTTCAATTTTCCTGAGAGCATCATATTGGACTCATTGTTATTCTGAATATGGGCTATTAAAGTAATGGGCCTATAAATTAAAATGGGCTATTAAAACTTCAAACAGTTCATATACCTATTGTCTTGAAGTCATTGGTAAGGCAGCTTATCCAATCATGGTGGACACCACAATTAGGACCGTTAAATAGGCGGATTAAATCGAATTTGAACAGATTAAAATGGATTGAAACAACAAAAATGGGTAGGTATAAGTTACTTGTGGGCTTGTGTTGAAATTTGTTGGGCTGTAATGAATTAACTAATGGATCATAATCCAACCCGTTCAACGCTTCTCAGGTTTTACCCCTTTGTGTCTTTTCTTATAATTTATTTAAGAAAAAATTGTATAAAATAGCAAATTATTAATTCAAATTAAATGTTATAACCACAGTTTGATTTAATTGTAACCCGTAGCAACCAACTGCATTCGCCTCTCTCCCAAATTTCTCGCTCGCCACTCTCCTGACCTTGCTCCGCAGTTTCTCTCTCGCCTCTCTCACTTTATACAACACACAAATGTATAAATTATGTTTGTTTTTGTATAAAGCAAGAGAAAATTGTATATATACATATCTTTTCGTTTGTCTATCTCCCATAGAATCTCGCTCGCCACTCTCCTTCACCTCTCTCACTTTATACAAACACAAATGTATAATTGAGTTTGTGTTTGTATAAAGCGAGAGAAAATTGTATATATAAATACAAATACATATATTTTCGTCATATACACTTATAATTATACAGATACATATCGATTTTATACAAACGAGAGGCCTACCAACGATTTATACAAATCTGATGCTCCATAGCAAACTTTAAGTTTGCTATGGAACGCAATTATACAAACTATAGCTATAACATACAAATATGATTTTTATGTTTGTTAAACCTAAAATTTACTCTTTATTTAATTACCAAATAAAAACTATCTTTATTATGACTACATATAACAAAATCAAAGAAAAATGTATCTTTGGAAGTAATTCATTGAGTTTCTCATGGATTAATTTATGTTACATATCAACCCAACATACATATGAGTTGAATTAGGCGGATCAAAATGAGCTTATATGAATCAACAGACAAATTATTAACCCATTCAAATTTGGACAGATTGAACAAATCATATTTTCATGTGCTAATTTCGTCAGCCCTAATGTACATTCTTGAACTTACATGCTTATGAATCATCATGACCTTGTGTTTTGCAAAAATGTGTTAATGTGAGAGCATCTTATTTCTGAAACAGTAAGGGACCAAATTAAAGGACTATTTTGTTAGCACATATACTTTGAGAAATAGTACACAAAAGTTGTTTGTGGGGAGAAGTTCAATGAATAAATTGCACATGTTATGGTCCATAACATTAATTTTTTTTTTAAAATAAAAAATTAGTAACAAGAATTGAATGACTTAGTGTTTACCAGCGATATCATGTTTAATCTCGTATTCTAAAAAAAATTATAAAGGTGTATATAGCATATAATTACAGGGATCAACTGAACTCAACATTGTCGACACAAAACATAATTGGGCTAGAGGTTCCTAAAACCATATACATTATGTTCAATGTACTCTTTTTTTAATAATAGACAAGCCATGTTGTGATTTCTTGAATTGGGAAAAACTTTTATGATATGAAGAAAGAGTAAATAATTTGTGGTTGGAGTTTATAAAAGATTCCTCAACTGTTCTTTAGCTTATTTTAGGCCAAACCTTGACTACCCATACTCACCCATATAACTAACCCATTCTGTGAATATAAGAAAAAAAAGGTTTTTAATAAGATAAAAAATGTTAGGGACATGACCCAATAGTACAAAGGCCCACTCACCATATTGTCCCCATTACCCAATTTACTTTATTTAATCGAAGAAATAGCGTTTACTGACCACTTTCTCATCATGTTTTCTTGAAATGTTTCAAATTGTTATGGAGTTTTAGCTCCGGAAAATTCAAACTCCGTGAAAAATTGGCTATTAATGCATGCACTAGTGACGGTTGGATAACCAAATTCGTCTATAATTCATGATATAAGGGAATTTGAATTCGAAACTTTTTTGACTTACAATCAAGAATTAGCTACATAATTTTCTTTCTCTTCTTTTTTTCTCCCCTTATAGCTACGTAGTTTTATTTATTAACTAAACGGTCAAATATTTGTCCATTCCTCATAGAGAAAAAAACTTACAATCTAAGTATCTCTTAATTAATAGGAGTCTCATCGAGAATTCATCATTTGATATTTTATATGAACGATATTATTTTTTTGATGACTTTTTTTAATGAACCCCTTCCGCTCATCTGGCTTCGGACCCTGCACTCAACAGGGAGGCATGGGAGCGTCATTGATGATGTCCTATAGAAAATGGTGATCCAATGTTTTATAAGATTTAACCAGCCTATCATATGTAGACACGTATATATATATATTGGTAGAAACCATTTTGGCCTTTTACTACTTTTGAGTATTTTAATTTTTGTGGATATAAATTATTTTTATTGACTTCTATTTCCTACTAATACATATTTTTCTACCTATATCCTTTTTGTTTGCACCTACCTTGTTACAATAATTACAAAAGCTTTTTAGACAATTTTAATTTTGATGAGAATCTAGGGAGTTCATTGCAAAATTGACTAGGATACTTCTAATTGATTAGTATTAATTAAAGTGTTCATATTTAAAGGACAAAGCTTAGGTTTCTAATTATGACTAATTGGAGGATTAGATGTTGTCACTGATACCTACTAAAACCTTAATTATGTACAATATAAAAGGTAGGACGGTGGGGATAATATTTTTTGTATTCAAATAAAAACCCTTTATTTAAATAAAAACTCCTTATGTTTCATTGTTCATAACATGTCCTTCTTGACACAACAACATAGCTAATCAAAGTACTTTTTTACTTGATCGTAAAAGCGGAGTCAAAATTTTAAAATAACAATTTCAAGGGTTAATAATTAATTTTATTTTAAATATTTTTGTGCACATTTTATTAATAAAAAATTATTGTGTCATTCAAACTCGTATTAGGTCTTCTACCTCTGTCGTACTTATTCCTTTAGTATAGTTATTGTGTGTATGATGGTGACGTTTATATCAACTTATATGAGTGTATGAATCTCGGTTGATTCATTGAGTAATATGTAACCTTATGTCACGGTAAATATCGAATAATTGTGTCCACATATTTTGTTACTAATTATCGTTTACATGGTCAAATTAATTTATTTATTCTGAGAAAAAAAGAAGAAAAAAGCATATAATTATAGGATTAATTAATCTTAATGTACTAATATATATTTGTTAATAGTTGGTGAAACATGATCATATGAAGAAGTCATGGTTGGCCATAATTAGAAGCCGATTAATCACTAATATTTTGACAAATAAACATGGTCCCCTCATAATATAAAAATAATTTCAAATATATAGTCTGTGCATTTGGGATATTTAAGATTTTCTTAGTATTATTAAAACTTATCTTCTCCCAAAATAATGGTGGAGTTTGGCCCATGTTTGCTAAATGGATTGGTGGTTTGGTGGTCTTATTAGATTACAAAGTCTTAACTAATGCTCATAAATATATTTTTTTGTGATAATTATTGGTAACATTCATCAACCACCTCCTCCTAAATCTCTGAGTAAAATATTAGTAGTAAATTTATAATTTTTGTTTTGTGTTGTAGGTTGGAAAATAACATGTTATTTGTCAATCACGCTTTTATATTGGTGATAAGTAAATAACTATTAAAAATAAAGTAATCTTTTACTTTGATTAAAGTGAAGAATATGAATGAAGTAAAATCGAAGTAGAAAGAAGAAAATTTAGTTGCAAAAGCAAAAAGGAGGATATCCCTTTTTTCTTTTTCTTTTATGTGTGTGCGGACGCGCTTATGTAATAAAGTTTATTAATATAAACATCGAATGTCTACAAAAAATTTGTCGACGCTAGGCTTTCTTCCCCTTCCCCTTCTATGAAATGTAACATTTGTCGAAAATTAATCTCTAAAATAAAAGAGTATCCAAAACCAAAGAGATATAATATATATATATATATATATATATATATATATCG
>NW_006238952.1:1229018-1233762 GCF_000226075.1 Solanum tuberosum
ATATATATATATCCATTTTCAACTTAGTGCTCTAATTTTTGTTTTACTACTATAACTATGCACAAAGTCAATATTTACATTATGAAAAAAAAAAATGTGAAGCTCCATCTCAAACTGTGCCGCTAAGTTAGAAGGTTTAGTAACGAAATTCAAAATATAAATATACTCAGAAATTAAATCAAGAAGATTTATTATTCCATTTCTCCTAACTTTATAATTTGTTTTGTCCTTAATTTCGAAGATAAAAATTAAAAGAAATAAGTCGTATATACTAATCATTGTTTTATAGGAATTCAACTCGTGAAATGTCGTGTCATTAGTTACCATCTTTTCAATGACCAAAGAATTTTAAACATCTTATGAAAAAACTCAACCAACCATTTATAGATAATAACAAAGAATTAAGTTAAAGGAAAATTAAGAAAAGTGACTTCTTTCGAGAAAAAATAAATAAATAGATAGGATTATTAAATTGACTAATCACATTCACACGTGTTAATAATATCCCTTCCCAAATTGCAGAATAATATATTATTTATTGTTTTCCTTTTTCTTTTTCATACACAACGATAATATTACAGGTTCACATAAATTCAGTAAATTTTATTTTACTATCTTGAAAATTCAATTATTATTATATATTAATTTAAAATTACAGTAAAAATTATTAAACTAAATTTAGATTCCGCCTCGATGTTTATCAACTTGTTTATTGGATATTTAGAGATAACAATAAAAATTAAACATGGCTAGTGCTGATGAACTGGACTGTCTTGTCTCAATAAACAGAAGAACAGTGTACCAATTATATCATATAATATTATTAGTTGTAAAAGTAGCTTGAAAGGAAATTAAATATTTTAAAAATAATAAAAGAATATATTGCTGCGTATTTGTGGACAACCTAGGCCAGCAAGATCATCTGAATGTTTATTATAATAATTAACTAATTAATAAAATAGATTTCCATTTTGTTGGACAAAATTGGCCAATGGAAGAAGGTCAAAGACTATGACTTATAGTATAGTATAATATATAATATAATAATATAATCTAGAGCCCACATTTAAGCAATTTTTTTAATCTATGATTGGTTTTTCTTGCATGCGAAAGTCACGCATTTATAATGTCACTTCTTGATTTTTATTAGGAGGGAAATTTAGTTTTTTTTATGACTATTGAAATGTGGTATTTACTTTTTCTGTTCACATTTATTTGTCTCGTTTTGATTTTGGAGAGATAAAATAATTTTTGATTAATATGTTAAGAATATTTTTTTTTTTCGCTAGGCTAATATGAAAAGGATTGTGATTTATAGAAAATATATATATATATATATATTAGAGGCATACGAGGCACAAATACAAATTTAATCCCATAGAAAAAATTGGTCGGTGAAAAAATAATAAAAGAACATTTGATAATGGTCGCAGAAATTTATACAATGACAATATTTAAAATTTCAATTTAATTAATTTCGCATCTCCAATTATTGCCAACACGTTAAGATTTATAAAATTTTCAGATGATATAAGCAAAAAGAAAAATGATGAATGCAACATAAATCTAATTTTAAATTTTTACTACTTTTATATATAGTACTACAAGACTACAAATTGGTGCAAAAAGGTATATTCTCTAACACAATTATAAACCATGGTTATAATCATCATAAAGTATAAACCATGATTATTGGTTTTAAATTTGTTGATTATTGAATCTTGGTTATGATAAGGAAATCTCATAAGTAATTTGTTTTGTACACATAATAGATACATCATTCTTTGTGTGCCCTATTATCCCCATCAACCCTAATCTCTAGCTGGAACCTAAAACCGTATTAAATTAATTAAGCATGCTTGTGCTGCACTAATTAGTGTTATCCTATCTTAATTAACACAACTTGTCAATTGTCATCACTTAACCCGCCAATTAAAAGATTACGAAATGGTGCTTAATTAATTAATCAACGAGAAAGCTACCGGTTTTCCTACTCAAATAATACAACAAAACAAAACATGATATTTAATGGTAATAGATTTTTCTTTTATTGTCATAAAAATATTTAGCCACAATTGAGTTAAATCATTGCATCCAGAAACACTAATTTTTTAGTGATATTTATATAAAGTGTTGATTATAAATATTCATATTTATTATTATTTCTAAATCTTTTTCTTTTTATTTGATAGTGAATAGTGATGATCATCACCGGTGTTCAAGTGATTTTTTTCTTCTTCCCTTGTGTTTATTTAGTTCTCTAAACTTTCCTTCTCAACCTTAATTATGTTTTTTCATTAATTAACTAAAAATACAAAAATAAATAAATTGAGGAATATGTAAAAAAAAAAAAAAAAGTAACCTTTTTTTCAATTGAAATTATATTGCCCAAATACTAATAATTTAGGGGTTGTTTGTTAGTTGGCTAGAGCTATGCAAATATCAATAATGTAAGTTTAGTTATGAGTGAATTTTTGTATCATTTTATGCATATATTAGTTATTTCACCTTCTACCATGTATAAAATGATATATAGATTCCTCATAACTTACATGTACTAGTTACATAGTTTACGTGGATGTAGGCACATGTAAGTCAGGGTGTCCAATTGGACATCCTTCGTCGGAAAAAAATACCATATATACAAGTAAAATGGTATACGGAGTGATTAAATAACATATTTTGGATGCTCTTGATGTAATAGGTTGTTGTAGTCTAGTGGTTTTAGATGCCTTTAATTGGTTTTAGACACCTTGAATGAGCTAGTGCTCACATGTTCGAATCTCCCCTTTTTAAAAAGAGGATTTGTTATGCAATTTCTGGACACCCTTCGTGAAATTTCTGGGTTCACCATAGATTAGTTATACGAATTTCTAAATTGTCAACCAAACGGTATATTAATTTTATACATGAATAACTTATTTCTTATCTACTTACCAAACATCGCATAAGTTATATAAAAATTAATACATAAATAACTTATTTTTTATTCAATACCATACCCTTAGAGCTTCAAAAAATATTTATCCTCAATGTGAAAGTTCTCGATCTCAATACGAATATTAAATACCGAACGAAAGAAGACATCGAACGCAAGCATGATGTAAATACGTCGTAAAAGAAAGGGTCCGTTACGAGCTTTTTACCAAAGTGGTCACGCAAACTCCATGACACGACGTAACAAAATTTTATTCCAAAAAGACCATCTTTGACTGTCTGGCGCCATATGATTTGTACACGTGTCCATGATATGACATTAGGACACGTGGATCATTCCTATTGCATCATGTAAAGCAGGGTTGGGATGTACTCTACTATCTTATCTTTATGCATTTCCCTTTCTGTCCTTTTCCTAAATAAATTATAAGCTGTAACGCAATCCCGTTTCAAGTCCGTAACCGTTAAGCTCAGTTACGCTAAAAGAACGAAAAACGGGATGTTGGAAACTTGCCGTTACAAACGGCGCCAATTTTGAGTGTTTGGAAACGTGCCGTTAGCTACGTTTTCTTTTTTATCTTTGTAATATAATTTCACGAATAGGATCTGAAAAAAAGTGATATATAAGTTGTTCTATTTTTATTTTTAATAATGTCCCGTTCGAGTAAGCATATAAAAATCATGTGTATATAACAAATACTAAAATGAGAAATTCAAGGTGAAAATAATTGAAAAGAGAATAAATAGCAGTAACAATTTTCTTTTAATACTTCTTCGAACTATCTCTACATTTTAGTATTTACTTTTATATCGACAATCTTTTACATCCAAATCATCTCATTCTCGTCTCTCTCATATTTAGCATTAATTATGTTTTTTAAATAAAAGAAGAATGAAAGATGAAATTTGGTCTGCAGATTAGGGGCCAAAAGGAGGAAAACTTATGGAATTATGCAATTGTCCCTCTAAATGCTTAGCCCAGAGGGCACACTGGTTTATAGTGGACCCCACATTAACTTCCATTATTGTTGGCTCCACAGGGGACACTACCCTGTGGGGCCCTCTCCCTCCCGCCGGCGTTACTTTCCGATTCGCTCAGTCAACACTTCAAACTTTTTTTCAGTCTTCTACCGACACATTAAAATATCCATCTCCTCAATGAAAAATTATATTATTTATATATAATTTTGCGTACATATACTTTAATATTTCTTATTTAAATTTATAAAGTGTGTTGTCAATTTTGTAATCTAAAAATATGAAATTGAATAATGTTATTAATGAGTTACTGACTTGAGGACAATTGAAAGTGGTGTTAGTAGGAGGATGGCAAGTTGAGTTAAAAAGGCTTTAAATACTAACCTTTTTATCATGCTTTTCTTCAAGTTGCTATGAACAACGTACATTTAGTTCCCATTTTTATAGACAACACGCTTTAATAATTTATCGACATGTCTTCAAAAGCTTGCACTAAACGTAAGACATTTTTATACGAAATTTGCACACATCTCGATTAATTTTATAATATATTTGTCACTTTCCATTAACAATATGTATTAGGTGATCGATTGCCAACCAGCTAAAGTTGGAACAAATGAAAATAAGTCATCTAGTATGTTTATCTCAGTTGAAATTTAAACTTGAAACCTTATGATTTCAATCGACTTCATTTTCCGTTTAAGGCAATATTTGAATTTCTATGTTCAAATTATAAAGGGTCCAATATAATTAACTCGTGTCCATGCACTTTAAGTCTTGAACACAATTATTTGGTGTGTTAGAAATGATATATATATATATATATATA
>NW_006238952.1:1234468-1256344 GCF_000226075.1 Solanum tuberosum
GATATATATATATATATATATATATATATATATATATATATTCATTTAGCCTGATGCAAAATATATATATTTTTTCTATATTTCAATTTGTTTGTTGTACTTTACTTTTTAGATCGTTTAAAAAATGTGTCTTTTTTTTTAAACAATTTCTTTTTTAAATATAAAACTCAACATATTTAAAATTACAAAATCAAAAAGCATATTAGTTGCATGCATCAAAACTAGTTCATAATATGTCTTCTTTCATAATTAGTTCCTAGGATATTACCCCATACAAGATATGTTAGATGCATGTATCAAAGGAAATATAAAAAAGTGAGCATAAATAAACATGATTTAAGATAAAATTACAAATAAAATAGTGAATAAAAATTAATCTCCACAAAATTAATTTTAACATTATTAAACTCAATATTAATTTTATATTATATTTATTGTAATTCTTATACACTCTGTCAAACAACGCGTTAGATTAGTACCGCTATAATTGACATTGGTGCAAGAGTTGGAGTACAATAATTCAGCTAGTATTATGCCATGTCTAGAGAACTCTACATCACTACTCCTCTCATTGACCCCACGTTACCTCGTGTACTTTTCTTGTATTAATTATAACTTAAAATATCTTTCTTTTCGAATTATTTAGAAGTTGTATTAGTAGCTTACTAAATATGTTTTGTTTTAAGACTAATTAACTCAACATTTTGAACAATGCTTTAAAATGTTAAGTTATAATTATCTATCTTGTTGAGAGCATTGGTCTCCGAAATAGGCATAGTAATACATGGATTCGAATTAGTTAAACTTTAACGTAGATATCAAATACTGAATGGAAAAAACAAAAATAAATAAAGTATAAAAAATAATTGTGTAAAGTCAAGTAAAAATAACAAAATAAGTGGAGAAAAAAGATAAATATATGTATTCTCACTGCAATGTAGTGGAAGTATTTGGACAAGAAACTCTGTATATTTGTTTTTCTTCCAAATTGATTAGTTCCATCAAATTCTACAAAATGAAAAGGTTACAAAACATCATACTTAATAACTTTTGGAAAGATGGACAACTAAAGCATAATTTTATCTTGTTAATAGGGGCACATTCATTATCTTAATCTATGATCACAACTTTTATATGTTTGCCCAAAAATAGCTTTACTATTTTTTTTTCTCATTTCGTGTCTCGTACTTGTATTGGCGTCGGTTCAAATATAAATCTTCAAATTCTCATGTTGAGGATAAAATATTTATTTACAAAGGTGATTCTATACCTAAGACAAAAATTCAAAATCTCTAATTCTTAACAAAATATTGTTTATCACTACATCACAATCATTTGTTACTTTAATAATTCATGGATAAACAACCACTAACAAAAGTACAAAACACAACTTATTCATTTTTTTCTCGCTTTAATTTATTACAGTCAAATTCAAAACATTTAAGTTATCTATATATACTAACTAACAAGAGTTAATTTATCATAACTAGTCTATTAGTATATTTATCAAGGTACTAAATTAATCCTTTATCACAAGTGTTTGTAATTATTTGTAAGTAATTGAATTGTGTAACACTTTTTTTTGGTACTATTATAAAAAATTTATTCCATACGTACATAGTATAGCCACAAGAGACACACCTAAATGTATAGTTAAGTGGTTAGTGAATTAGGTTGAATATCGTTCAATCTAAAATTTAAATCACAATGAAATCAAAGTATTAGTACATGATTACTTCTCATATGTCAGAATCTCAGTGGAATAATTATCGATAAAGTAACTTGGTTTCTACGCAATTATAAATAAATAAATCATTCATAAAATTAATTTAAGTAGACGCAACCTAGGCCGAACATATTATAACTATAAAAGCAAAACTAACCAAGTGAGATGTATTGTTTACCTACAACTACCTAGTGTTGGGGTGTGGTAAGGCTATTTGCTTGATTTATTTCCTAATTAGGGTAAACCCTTCAACCAAGCCCTAAAACACCATGCATTGTTTGGGACAATTTGGCACCCTATAACATCTACATTCATTATTATTATTATTAATAAAAATTAAAGGTTGTGAGAATACTAGGGGCACTACTTTTTTGATGTGGCAAAGTTAAAGGACTAAATATATATTTTTTAAATAATTCCATGGAAAAGTAAGGTCAAGGTTGAATAGGAAAAAAAATTCCACCAAGTTGTGCTTTATTTTGTACTTTGCTTGTGAACAAGCGGAAACTACACTAGCACAAAAGACGATAGAGACATTGTGGAGATGTTTGAGTTCGGGGTCAAGTAAACGGAGAATTTTTTTATTTGCATTCAATATTTATATTGATCGACGATCTGTTAAAAACGATTTCTTTATTCTCATCAGGTATGATATTGCGTACGTATATATTATTCTTTTCAGATCTTGGAATTATGTAGTTGTTGTTTCAATATTTGTATTATGTATTTTTTTTTTTCGAAAAAATAATTTTTGTTAATAATATGAACATACATTTGATATAATTATACTTGAATTAAGGGTGTACAAAATCGAACCGAAAACCGAACCAAATCGCAAATCGAGTCAAATCGAACAAAAAATCCGACTAGTGGTTTGGTTTGACTTGGTTTGGTATTGAAAAAAAAATCCGTCTATATTTGGGTTGGTTTGGTTTTAACTAAAAAAACTAACCCGACATTACAAATGTAATTTTAAAAATTTATTTTATACATAAAAATATTTACATTGATATAATTTTAATTTTTTTTTTATACTATTTCATAGTTTTTATCTTTTAATATATTATTTCAAGTTTAAAACTTAGAATTTGGAATGGTCCAATAAAGATAATAGTTCATAGATGTTGATAATTATAATAAAACTTAAATCAAAAATCAAATTAATACTAATGCAAAAAAGAAAATCAATTCAACACTAAGAATGACAATAATATTGAATATTTGTTCTTTAGTTTTACATTGGTTTAGACAATTAAAAATACATAATCTAATTTTAATTTTCCTTCAATATTTAGTAATGTAACTAATACTTATTAAACTTATGTTAGCATGATTTAGTACTTTTAAATTATGATTATTTTCATTATAACTTTGCAATATTTATTTTATATGATGATTTCATTATTATTTTTTATTGAATATTTTAGTGTCATCACTCATCTCATATTTTGTGTTATTTTCTTAAGAAACACCTTAGATAATTGTATTTTGGTTGGACTAAAGAAATATTTGGAGCACAAGTTAATTATATGTTTGTATGCAAACTTTTATCGAAAAAAATCAAAAAAATTTGAAAAAATCCGAGGTTTATTAGTTTGGTTTGATTTAGAAATTTATAAATTTGACACAATGGTTTGGTTTGGTATTTGAAAGACCCGAACCAACCCGAGGTTGAAAACCCGAAAAAAATCCAAATTTTATTAGTTTGGTTTGGTTTATATATTTAAAATTTTTACACAAAGGTTTGGTTTGATATTTGAAAAACCCGAACCAACCCGGTCATGTACACCCCTAACTTGAATGATGAAATTGTGTATAAATATTATATATCTATATTAATTGCAAACATTAAGTTCGGATAAAAATAATAATCTAGAGACGCTCTCAAAAATTTCCCAATATTAAATTATTTTTGTGGTGAAAATTCCACTATTTTATACTCTTTCTGTTCCAAAATAAGTGTCATTTTAATTTATTTCATGTTTATTAAAAAGATACAAAATATAATTTACTAAATTACCTCTATTTATTAGATTTTTAAAAAGAATTGAGCACGTATGCAATATTAAGAAAAAATAGTTAGCATTTAATATAAATATAATTGTAAACAATATACTTTGTCTTTAAACTTATAAAATGCAAATTTTATTTTGGATAAAAAAAATAAATCGTAGTGGACATTTATTTTGAGGGAGTAGCTTTTAGACCACTCAATAGTAGTAGACAAAATCAGCTCGGTCCCATTTTAAAGGACTTTGCTCCATCTTATCATTTCTCCTACCACTTAATATTTATATCTATGTTCGATATCTGTATTGAAACCTAATTAATTCAAATTTGTATTACATATGGCCTTAATCGAGAGGCAGTGCTTCTATTAAGAATCTTTTCATATGCAAAATTTGAAATCGAGACCTTTAGTTAAGGAATAAACAAATTCATATGTTGTTTTACGTCCTTCGGTGATATTTCCTATGTAATATTACAATGTCAAAAGATTTTAATCTCAATTTATATGATATATATTATTAACTAAAAATATAATATGAAATTTATTTTTAAAACTTATGATTTAAACACGTCGTCCAAATTTGTGCAGTTGCATATTTTATGTATTTCACTAAGGATTAAACTTAAATTGAGTTGTTTTTAAATATTAAAAAACAACTTTTTTTTGGATAAATTAAATTATGCCTCCGTTTTCAATTTCTCCTATACGTATACGTTTTCCCTTTCTTAGGTACTATTAATAAACCATATTAAATGAACAAGTAATTTGTTATGTACAAGTACAATGTATAATCTTAATAATCACAACCGTTTTGGCATTGAACTTAGCCATAATTAAGAGTTAAGTTATGTTACGGAATGTTTCATTTGTTCTAATAACGTTTATTATATACGGTATATAGTTTCAATATATTTGTTTACCCTCAAAATGATAAAATATGAGTTTTTAGACGTGATTCAAAGACACGAAAATTGAGATGCTCAAAACACATAGATTGTGTGCTGTACCTTGTTTAATTAGCGTGAATAAAGTAAAAAAGAAATAACGACTAATTGAATTGAAAAAACAAGATAAACAAACGAGAAGAGCCTGAATTTTGATACTATTGGCTGACAACTCACCAATAAGTTTCAACTGTTGATATTCTTTAGAACCATGTAATCACCAATTTCAGAGCCTGAGAATACAAAGTAAGAGTATATGCTTTCCCTTAGTGTTCAAGACAATACTTGACATTAATCCTGCAGAATTACGTTTGGCATATTCTTCTTGATATGTGTCACATATTATTAACTCATGTCATTCAAATCTAATTTTACCTCATATAATATTATTATATTTTATTTAATAAAATAGATATAATAGGTTACTATATTGAAGATTTGTTTTTGTAATTTGGTAATTTCAATCCATGTATTACTATTTAATAAAACATATTCTTATGTTCATTTTGGTAAAGAGGCAAACTGATCTTATGAAGTGAAAAAGAAAGGAAAAATAAAACACGAAAGCTTCCCAATTGAGTAATGTAAGAATAATTAGGATTTTTGCATTCTTAATCACAAATTTCAAATTTAAATTTTATAATATAATATGTGTATTAAAAATTAATCATATCTAAAAACTGATTATCTTATTGGTAATACGTCTAGTAATCATAATATCACATCACATCGACGCGCACAAATAATGAATGACACCCTGACCCTTACTGTTTACTTCATTTACTATTATCTTCATTTCATATTACTTGATCATTTTCTTTTTTTAGGCATATTAAGAAATCATAAATAATAACATAATTTTATTAATTACCTTTTAAGAACTTTTTGATAATTTTACCAATAACTGTGAACACTTTAAGAAAAAAATAATTGTAAAAGTAATATAGAAAAACTTTAATTAATGTTTTCTTGATTTAGTAAGTAAGGTGGATAATTAATATGAAATAATTATTTTTAAAAGGAACAAAAATATTTCCCGTTTATCATTTGGTCCAAAAATGTCCTTATTGCTATTTTATGGGTAAAAAATACTCATTTTCCAAATAAATAAATAAATAAATATATATATATACACTTTTTTTTTCTAATAGTATTTTTTAAAATTAGTAAATGTTTACCCTACTTCAATTCAAAAAAAAATAATTCCTATTTTGTAATAATTATTTTTTATCATTATATAACAAAAATTAATGTTGGATATACTATGCTCTTATATACATGACATATATTATCCATCGAGAGGGTACATGAAATTATTCTATTTTAATTGATAAAATGAGATTAAGAAGAAAAAAATTATTTCCTATTTTTATTTATTTGTTAAAGTAATTTTAAAAGAAAGAAAACAAGAATAGAGTTCCTTAATAATATTTGAATTAGGAAGAAAATGTGTTTAAAAAGAAAATAAATAATATATTTATTAAAAAAGGATATTTTTGATTCATTTAGTAACTATAGGAGCATTTTTAGAGCAAATTATTGGCTGTAAGGATATTTTTCTTTTAAGTATTGACGACAAATGCATTTTTAAACCAAATTATTATAAATGAAGAATATTTTTATTCATTTCACATAATTTTAAAAAAAATTTAATTTTTTTAAAAAATGATCAATTAATATGAAACAAACTGAATAATAAAAAGTAACCAGGGTTACCAATGGATGGTGAGTACTTAACCCCATCCTACTTTGCCCGTTAATAGCACGACAAAGCAGCTTCCCCATCAAAACAATATAGTATAGTCTCTCCACATTTTTTGAAAACCAACCTCCAACATTTATTATATTTAATTGACAAAATTATAAATGTGACTCTTCATTCACATTCCATTAATATTTATGTCCTTCAATAAGTAAATATTTAATTTATATTATAAAATTAAATACATAAACTGCATATTTTATGTAATTTAATTCACATAGAATGTTATTTAAGATATATGTGTCTACTTATATAATTTTATATTCATTTAAGTGTATATATATGCATATTTTAAAATTAAAAGATATAAATGACAATTTAAGCCGAGTAAAAGAACATGTTTGTATTCTACATATGTTTAATCATATCTTTTTAAATTTATGTAACATTTTTTAATCAGGTTTAAAATATTAACATTTTTCCATGATTAGAAATAATTTAATTGTAAAATTCTTTTTTATCCTTGGAAAATTAAGTTATAGTCACACAAGTATGTTGTTTTAGATCATAATTTTCAAAACAACATATTCACTATATTTTTATTAATTGAATCTACAAAAAGCAAAGTATATATAAATCTTATTCTTATCTTATGTAGGTAAATAAACTGATTTTCTTTAAAGGGTGTCAATGGTTATGGTGAAATTTTTTTATAATGAGGCATTTGCAAGCCCTTAACCAATAGACTAAACCTTCAACTTGTTTTAAAATGTGTCAATTTATGTATTTATATTTATTAAACTAAAATTTAACCACTATGTATAACATAATTTTTCGACGAAGGGATGTGTGTTGCTCAACACCCCTTGACCAAGGGTAGGTTCGACACCATCATATAAAAGATCACGTCTTTGATCAAACAAAAGCTTGTAATGTCATGTCCTACCTAATAACTTTCATCCCTCATCATTCCTCTCAAAATTTGCCTTTCGCACCTACGTTTGTGTGTCTTCTCTTGTCATATCTTGCTTCATTACATCGTATAAAATCGAACACTATCACATAAATTAGAGGAAGTAGTAAGTAGGTGTAATAGTCTAACTAACGGCAAAAAGCAGACGGCGTCAATCTGAAAACCCAATGAGAATACGACAGCATCAAACGTCTAACCGTACACGCCGTTAATACCTCCTTTATGAATTGTCCCCCTGGACAGTGTCTTAACGACCGGCTATACCCGGTTGAAAAGACAGAAACAAACGGGCTGTAGCAAGTTACCCAACTAGGGTTAAAAATTAACCGCGGTTGAAATGATTTTTGCAACCGTTTTGACCCCTTTGGTTATCGAAAGGCTCTCCCTCTTTCCCTCAATGCTTTTGTGTCTTTTTTCTCTTTCTCTCTCATCACTTACATGAAGAAGCTCCTCCTTCTATCCATTGAAGATAGATACATACACACGCATTTACATACAGTTTAAAGAGAGAGAAACTAGAGCGAGAAAGCTCTTTGAACTTCAATTTTGAGTGTTGATTGCTGTTTCTAGGGTCTCTTTTTTTGCATGTTTTTGAGCTGAGGAAGAGTTCAGTGCTTTTTTTCTGGTGAATTTTGGAGGAGGAAGTTTTATTTTGTGTTTGTTTTTGGAATTGATTAGTGTGGATATGAGAGATCTGTGTTGAGAATTAGTGTACGGAAATGGCTGCTTCGGAGGTATCGATTCAAGGTTACAGCGAGCCGAGTGATGGTTCTAGGCCGGTTTCAGATACTGTTAGGAGTAGTTCCGGTGTCGGAAGAGGTAATTAGAACGGAATTTGAGTGATTTGTTTTATAACTTTCCGGTGAGTTTTCTTATTTGTGTTAGTTTTTGTGTCTACAAAGTTGATGCTGATACGGCGTTGTACACGGAGCTTTGGCGTTCATGTGCCGGTCCACTTGTGACAGTACCTAGAGAGGGTGAGCTCGTGTACTATTTCCCTCAAGGACATATCGAGCAGGTTTGTTTGTAAGAACACTTTAATTTCGTTTTCTACCTTCGTTTTATGGGAAATCCCTCAATTTCACTTTTAAATACACTGTTGAACATGCATTACCGAGATACTCTGTTTCTCGTAATGATGTTTGTAGCTTGACAGCTTAAATTCAATCATGATCCTTTCCTTTTTGGGGAGAGGGGGTTGGGCTTGAGGAAATTTAGTTGTCAATGGAACTGATTTGCAATAGAGCTTTATGAAATCGATTGTGTTTGAATGATAGGTTGAAGCATCAACAAATCAAGTGGCTGACCAGCAGATGCCTTCGTATAATCTTCCATCTAAGATTCTATGCCGTGTGGTGAATGTCCTGTTAAAGGTAATGGTTTTGTTAATGCTGCTGTGTTAATGTGTTTCCGATTTTTTTTAGCTTACAGTCGTTTTTCCTTTTATGAACATTCTTATCTATACAGTTAGTGCTTAGCTGGTGTTTCTGTGTTGTTGACTTTTGACTGCATTTTCAGGCTGAACCAGATACTGATGAGGTGTATGCACAGGTGACTTTGATGCCGGAGCCAAATGTAGGTTTACCATTATGTTTATTTTTAACTTTTTCCTTTTAGTTTTCAATTTTTGGTTTTTTGATCTCATGTTGAATAAAGTAGGTCGAGCTATTCAAATCTTGAATTTCTAGTTGAATAAATCATCTAATATCCTAAATGACTGTTGTAGCAAGATGAGAATACAGTGAAGAAGGAACCTATGCGCCCTCCTCCACCACGATTTCATGTACACTCTTTTTGTAAGACTCTAACAGCCTCTGATACAAGCACTCACGGTGGATTTTCCGTCTTGAGACGACATGCTGATGAATGCCTCCCCCAACTGGTTAGAAGAATATTTCTTAATGTGTTCATGGTTACTGTATTGGGGACATGGAGTGACTAATGATTTTTATTTGCATCGTTAACAGGATATGTCTCGGCAGCCTCCCACACAGGAGTTGGTGGCCAAAGATTTACATGGAAATGAGTGGCGATTCAGGCATATATTCCGGGGTATGATACCCAGCAGAATCTTAATCAACTTTTGTCTTTAAAGCTTACCCCCTCCACCCCTGTTTGTCCTATTTATGCCCTTTGAGAGCTTAAGCGGAAGGCAATAAAGGCCAGGTCTCCTTTTGGGGAGTGAGGGCAGGGGTGGGAGAGTGGGGTGGGTGCAACATAGAGATGCACCATCACACAGCACATTCTTCCCTATTAAGTGCCATTATTGGCGTATAATACCAGTTGCATTC
This sequence comes from Solanum tuberosum, assembly GCF_000226075.1. Taxonomy (NCBI): domain Eukaryota; kingdom Viridiplantae; phylum Streptophyta; class Magnoliopsida; order Solanales; family Solanaceae; genus Solanum; species Solanum tuberosum. The sequence continues at coordinate 1,244,116 of NW_006238952.1, forward strand.
TTGTAATCACGCGGCCAAATGAAGATTGCTACAAACCTGATGTGGCTCTTGTAAAAATATTAAGTAGATTATTTAGGATTTTACAAAAGGAAAATTTGAAGAAAGAAGAGGGATGCAAATTTCATTTGAACAATACTTTAGTGGTTTAAGAAATTGTTCTGTCTTTGCGTTTCATATCATGTTTGTTACCTATATAATAATTTAACTAAAAATATGATAGCATAGTGTCACAACTCAAAGGAAGAACAACATAGTGTCACAGCTCAAAAGAAGAATAATGTTAGGAACCAATATTGATTTTTCATTTCCTTCTTTCGGACGGTGCTTTGGGGGGAGGGTAGGGGAGAAGTCGGTTAACAAAATTGCGCTTCTGTAAACACAAAGTTGCAAGATTTTCAATTCTCCTTTTCTTCATATTCAAAATTGTCTTTGGAAGTCTGGTAACATACTTCTTTATTTACCGTGCACTATATGCCATTATTGGAGGGTTGGTGTGTTTTTCTTGCTATGTAACCTCTGGTTTGTTTCTCACCCAAGCATTTGAACTCCAGGCCAACCTAGGAGGCATCTTCTTCAGAGTGGTTGGAGTGTCTTTGTTAGTTCGAAGAGGCTTGTTGCTGGGGATGCATTCATATTTCTTAGGTTCGATTCGTGAAACCCTCTCTGAATTTATTTGTTCCATTATTAGAATCTGACTAGTAGTGTTGTGCTACTTTAGAGGTGAGAATGGGGATCTTCGTGTTGGAGTTAGACGTGCCATGAGACAGCAAGGAAATGCTCCATCATCGGTGATATCCAGTCATAGCATGCATCTTGGTGTACTTGCAACAGCTTGGCATGCCATTCAAACAAAAACGATGTTCACTGTGTATTACAAACCAAGGTACCTGGTCTGAAATGACTAAATAAAGCACCGACTGAAAGGATGTAACTAGAGATCTTTGATTATAAGTTAAATGTTACATTTAGTCTTTCTCCGGAGGTTGGAAACTTGGAACAGTAGCTCATGTTGTTTTATTGCTTGTTGTCTATACATTTGGAAACATTTTATAGTATTTCTCCAGTGGTTGGTATTAATAGTACATGTTGTTTCATTGGTTGTCCTCTATGCATTTGGGAACCATTTTATTTTAATCGGTTGCCCACTAGAATACCTGGCTGCTTCGTATGTTTGATGGCCTCCTAATATCAATAACTCAACATACTTTACCATTTATTTTTTGATTGGTATCTTTTATGTCCATTTATTGGGGAAAGTAGGGTGAGAAAGTAGGTACTTGAATTATTGTTGGTGTTTAACATTGACAAAAGGATTAAACCTTCCTTACTAACTTACTGTTATGTTACAGGACAAGCCCTACTGAGTTTATAGTTCCATATGACCACTATATGGAATCTGTGAAGAACAATTACTCTATTGGAATGAGGTTTAAGATGAGGTTCGAAGGTGAAGAAGCTCCAGAGCAAAGGTGGGCAGCAGTTTATTTTTTAGAAATCATCTTTTTACTGTTTAAATTGTGAGTTGCAGGTTGTAATCTTGACCTGTGTAATGGACTAATTGACAGGATAAAATGAGTCATTTGGTGACTGGCTGTTGATCATTTAGAGTGTTGATTTAATTTTTCTGTAGCAGGGTATTTTCTATTCAATTCTATAATTTAACCAACTTACAATGTTTTATAGGTTTACTGGAACTATAGTTGGCATTGAAGATGCTGATCCCCAAAGGTGGCTTGAATCTAAGTGGAGATGTCTGAAGGTAGTTTCTACTTTATTTTCCTGGTTTGACTGTTTCTTTTACCTCATATCACATTGAAAGTCATTCATTTCTGGTTTCGTTAGGTCCGGTGGGATGAAAATTCTAGCATTCCAAGGCCAGACCGAGTTTCACCCTGGAAAATAGAACCAGCTCTTAGCCCTCCTGCACTTAATGCACCTCCAGTCGCAAGGCCAAAAAGGCCTAGATCCAGTATTTTGCCCTCATCTCCTGATTCATCTGTCCTTACTAGGGAAGGTGGATATCTCATCCTGATCTTTTCTATTCAGTATCTTGCACCGCTTATAAGTCTTGTGTTCAATCTAAGTAATTGTCACGTACTTTCTTATTTTTTGTTAAAGGTTCATCAAGAGTGACAGCAGACCATTCCCAAGCCAGTGGGTTTCCGAGGGTCTTGCAAGGTCAAGAGTTATCTACCTTTAGAGGCGGTTTTGCAGAAAGTAATGAGACAGACTTGTCTGAGAAACCAATGATATGGCAACCATCAGTGAATGATGAAAAGAATGATATTCATTCTGCATCAAAGAGATATCTTCCAGATAAATGGCTACCTTTAGGGAGGCCTGAGTCGTCTCTCACAGATTTATTATCAGGTTTTGGAGTGCCAAATAACTCCTCCCATGGGTTCTGTCCCTCTGCGGACCAAGCTGCATTTGGTGCTAGCTTGGTGAAGCAACAAACACAAGATCAGGAAAAGGATTTTAGCTTATTGGGAAAGCCATGGTCTCTTCTGTCTTCCGGTCTATCTCTTAATCTGATGGATTCTGGCTCAAAAGCTCCTGGCATAGGGGGTGATACTCCCTATCAAATGCGGGGAGATGCTAGGTATAGTGGTTATGGTGAGTTTTCAGTCCTCCCCGGTCATAGGGTTGCAAATCAGCAGGGAAGCTGGATTATGCCTCAACCAGTGTCGCCTTACATGCATTCAAGAGAAATGATGCATAAACCCACTGTAGTAAAGCAACCTGAGGCTGTGAAACCCAAAGAGGGTAACTGCAAACTATTTGGCATTCCCCTGACAAGTAATGTTTGCACAGATCCTGTTATGATGCGGAAAAGTTCATTGATTGATCCAGCAAGTGACATGAATATTGGTATACACCCTCATCAATCCCTTGCCACTGATTCTGATCAAAGGTCTGAGCAATCAAAGGGATCAAAGGTGGATGATGGAATTGCAGCTAATGATCATGACAAACAATTTCATACCTTTCATCTTTCTGCTAGAGATAGGGATGGTAAAGGTCATAGTAGTTCTACAAGGAGCTGCACAAAGGTTTAAATCTGATCTTTTGTCACAACTTTAGCTGTTGGCTTTAATGAAATTTCTAATGATTTATTTTTGCCTACAGGTTCATAAACAGGGTACAGCACTCGGAAGGTCCGTAGATCTTGCAAAGTTCAACAATTATGACGAATTGATTGCTGAACTGGATCAACTTTTTGATTTTAATGGTGAACTCAAGGCTCGGAGTAAGAGTTGGCTGGTTGTATATACTGATGATGAGGGTGACATGATGCTTGTTGGAGATGATCCATGGCAGTGAGTACTTAATATCATTGCTTTTATATATCAAAGTGATTATTTTCTTTCCTCCTGCGCTCTGCTTACTTGTGTAGTTTTTCTAGATCAGTGCTGTGTTTTTTGTATTTGTTACATTTATCTTATCGGCTTGCACTGGTTTGAAACAGGGAATTTTGTGGTATGGTTCGCAAGATTTTCATCTATACAAAAGAGGAGGTGCAGCGTATGAATCCAGGGACCCTTAATTCAAAAGGCGAGGACACTTCTTCTGTCGCTGAGGGCTCAGACGCTAAAGAAGTGAAGAATCTGCAACTTCCTTCTGAATCTGGTCAAGCAGAATCTTAGGTTTTCCTCCAAAATTGAGGTACTCGGAAAAGATGTACTTGAAGAGCAAGTGATTCCTTTTTTGCTTCAGTTTTTTGAAAACATTTTCCCTGTAAATTAGGGTGGGAGATGCCTCCAGGTGTTTTTGCTTAATTACTGTTGTTTTGTATTTGACAGGTTTATAAGATAGCGAGGAGATGGCTTTTATCCACCTAGGTGTTACTTTTTTGGGGATTTTTGAATATAACCTACAATATCAACTCCCTTTGACTTCTGGATGGGGATGGTCTCTTCATATAAATGCAGCTTCAGTATTTGCAGTTTTGAACCCTTTTTTGGAGCCAATATCTGGCCCCTATCTATCTATACATAGTATATGTAAATTATCAGCGTTGGTCATTAACCTTGCTTCTGCCAATCTCACTTTGTACATACCAATTTCTCTAGCTGTAGCTGTAAGTAAGATTCCGATTCTACTATGTATGTACCTGCCTTACTGTTGATTTTTGTGGAAGTGGTATCCAACTGCTTTGGGCAGATAACATATTTTGTATCAGCAATTATGGTAATGCGATATAGGAAAAAAAAAAAAAATCTGAGTGAAGAGCTTTTTGTGTTGTGCAATTTTGGTCATTGGCCTGTCCATCTATTCTTGTTGGCCAGGTTCCTTACCCATTGTCTTCTACACAACCATATTGCTGTTTGCGTTTGGAAAGTTGGGCAAATCAAGTAGTTGTATTAATGTTTGATATTTGAATTATAGGATAGTGTGATTTGGTAGAGCAGCAGGACATTGTAAATTCTTCATACTGGGTTTGGGTTCTTCTTCACGCATGCTTTATGTAGCAAGCCAAGGTCTTTTTTTCGTTTTAGATAATTAGTTTTGTTAGAAGACAGAAATGGCAAGCTACCAAAATTCAGTTAGTATACTACGTAAAAGAACACAAACTCAAATATATCTTTGCATAATCATCCTGGAACAAGAACTTCACAATTGCAATAGTATTCTATAGGGGCGTAAAAAATGAGTCCAATTATAGGTAACCTATCCAACCCGTCTAGAATTTTAAGGGTTGGACTTCAAATTATTTGAATTAGGTTCAATTTCAACTTATTCAAGTTCTAATCCATTTTAAGAGAATCTTCAATTGAACTCAATTTAATCTGAATCTGTTTTAAAATGTTTTTTTGCATTAATGTAATGTATGTATGTTTGAATTACTATCTATTTTATATCTTTTAGGATTTCTCAGCCCAAAAAGTTGCTAAATTGGACGTGGATTCATGCTCAAACAAAGGATTTTGGTGCCAAGGATTCACTTTTCTTTCCTTGTTTTTATTAGATAGTTTTTTGGCAAGAATTTTGGTAGTATCTTTACATTCCTTTTAGTTAGATTTTAGTATTTAGTTATTGCCATACATGTTATTTGGTATAGATTTTCCCTAGATATAGCGGTGAATTTTATTATTTTTTATTTACAAGAACAATATTATTATTATTTGATAGTTTGTCTTCTTTACACCTCTTCTGAGGGGTAAGATTAGTTGACATGGTAGAGGGACAAATATGACCCTTTTCCGTTGATTTTATTAGTATCATGATTAGCCTTAATCTGATAATTTTAAAATACTAAATACTTAATCTTGAACTTTGAGAATTTTATTATCTTTAATCTTCGTATTTTCATTTCCGCATTATTTTCTTATTTTTTCCAAGTAAGGTGATTCTTATCACAGTCGCTAAGTATTTGTCTAACATAATTATCGTTGCAAATATTATTGTATTAATCGGATTTTAATTAGGCAAAAGTTTAATTCAATTGAGTGATCATTTCATTTATATATTATCTGTGAATTCTCATTTTCTCAACTGAAATGAAAAGCAGTTACTGCAAAATAAAGAAAGATCAAGCTGGACTAGGAACTTGTTGAAAGGACTATTATCATAGCATTCAGTTTTGGAGCTTCATAAGCTCAATGTTTCTCCTAAAGAAAACACCAATATAACTGACTAAAAAAGAAACGACAACCCGGTGCACTAAGCTGTCCCGGGAAGGGTCGGACCACCATGGCCTGTAACCATCTAATTACATGAAAACATAAGTAAACTAAAAAAGCAGTATAGGAAGTCTGAGGTCTAAAAGCTATAGCACCCTGAGGTCCAAAATCTTCGATAGAGCCTCTCCTTCGTATACCAGAGCAGCTTATATCACCCCCCCATTAAAGCCAGCAGAGTCCATCAACACAGCTTTGATCTGATCTGGATGAATGTCTTGACCTTCGTTCGATTGCTGCAATTAAATATAATCTAAAATTAATACTATTACATTTTTAATCCTACTGTCCAAGATGGAAGTTAACAGAAAGAAGGTACCTCAGCTCGGAAGACATCCAACACAAACCCATTGAAGCAGCTGATAACAGCTTGTTGAATGTCCAGTCCAAGACTGTCCAGAGTCTTCATTGTTGAGAGTAAAACCCCTGGTTTGCGGCTGCAGATCATATGAATGTTCACCGCTCTTCCTTCCCTGACCCTCACTTCAATCTACATGAATAAAAAGAACAACGAATGCATATCATCGAAACCAATAACATAATGAATAATTCTAAAAGAATGAGATGCCAAGATTACCCTTGCAGGTTGGCCAGTAGGGCTGGACAGGGGGCTCGGAAACGAACTTGGAACAAGTTCCTCCTTTATACGACTTGGCAGAGCTGACGCAGTCGGTGTCAGAGGATAGAAGCTGGTTGCTGGACTCAATGAAGAGTTAGCTGGTGTGGACTCCAACTCATTATGCAGCTCATTGATGTCCTGCTGAAGCTCCTTCAAGTACTTAATTGCATCTCCTAAGATAGAAGCCCTGTCCATCTGCCAACATACAAACCAAATCAACTAATTCACCAAGAGGGAAAGAGTGATTACTTGTCCCAACAATTGTTCATACAACAAGCCAGTGAAATAGATAACAACTCTTTACTGTAGGGGGAGGTACCTTTCAAGAATAGTTCTATTCCCTATGTGGTCCAAAATTAAGATGCGCTTTTAAAAATCATCTCATACAGTCCATGTGATTGAATTAAATGCTACACTATCAGTTTGTACTTAATTTTTGAACTATGCAAAACTCTTACCACAAGTTAATCTTAACAAAAAGGAAACTAAATAAATGGAAGCTAAATGCTGATGATTGTAAATGGCTAAAACATGTTAAATTCGTAATCGAAATTCACGAGAATTTTCTGTAAAAAACAAAAATCATACCTTAGTAATCTTTGGGACTACAGATCTCAGCATGTAAAGCCTGTCATTAAGCTTCTTTCTGCGGCGTCGCTCGGCCATCAGATTCTTAGCTGGAAGTCCCTTCTTCTTCCCCTTTTGATCAGCACCACTGACAGTGCTGGCTGCATTTGAGCTGTTTTCTCCTATTTTGATCCCATCTTCGGTTTTGTTAGAGATATCGATGAACTCATCCGAGTCGTAATTCAACGTTCCATCCATGCTAACATCTTCAAATTCATCATTGATGCTGAACTTCCTTTTACTATCGTTCCATTCCTTATTCTTATCAAAACCTTTTAGATTACTGGAAGATTGACCGATTTCTGTACCTAAGCCCCCTAAATTTTCACCATGGTTGCCCAAGTTCTTAGCAATCCTTTTCTGGAAAAGAGTTGGCTGTGCTCCAATCGAAGCAAAATTATCTAAAGGTTTATGAGTTCTAGACCGATTCAGAAACAAAGTGTTTCCGTTAGCAGAATTGTTGTCCCCAAACCCCATGGAACTATACCCACCAGCTACCTGAGGTATCTGGAGCAGATTAGGAGAAGAAAACTGAGTATAAGAACTCAGATTGTTCGTCCCCAACTGGTTTTGTGAACCCAGATGATGAAACCCAGTGTTTATCATCCCATTCCCACCTTGATTCATTGCACCCAACGAATTGAAGCTGCTCTCCAATGGGTTGTTGGATAACCCAGTGAGTGAAGGAGGAATAGTAGATTTTTGGGGCATGAAGAAGTTTACCTGAGAAGGGTCAAGGTTGTTGAAAACACTTCCAGAAACAGGCGAGCAAGAGGATGAAGAATCCACAGGCTGCAGAAGCAAATTGTTTTCAGCTTCAGTGAAACTCGTAGAGTAAGAAATGTGGCTCTGCATGTTGCCACCACCACCACCATTGTTGTTGTTGTTGATGTGATGATTGTTATTAGCAGCACCACCCATGAACCACTCCACACCTCCATCATCAACCATAGCTTGGAAATTAGAAAAACCACCATTGTTCTGTTGATGATTTTCATTGGGAAAACCACCATTGTTCTGTTGATGATTTTCATTGTTACCATTATTCTGATTAACCCAAGCACCAGTTCCTCCATCCTCCTTACCATCCATCCAACCCATACCATTTATCCCAGGCATCATTTTTTCTGAAAAAAAACAAGTTAAACAGAAAGAATAATCAAAAGGGTGTTACTTAAAAACAACAAAAACAAAAACAAAAACAGAAAAGGGGTTTCAAAAGAAGCAGAAAAACAGGGGAAAAGACATACAGAGTAGCAGCAGAGAAGAAAGGCAAATACCTTTTTTTTCCCTTTATATGAGAGAGAAGACAACTTAACACAGAGAGAGAAAACTCTGCTCTGCTATCACTATTATTACTGCTAAACTTTCTGCTTCTGCAAATCCACAGTTAAGCCTGAATTTATAGCAATATTTGCCAACTGATTATGGTAAGTAATGATTAGTTTTTTGGATGGATTCTTGATCTTCCTATGGAAGAGATAAAAATGGCAAATTTCTGGGCTTTATTTTGTAATTAAGCAAAACAAAGTCATTATTAAAGTTGACAGAAGTTTGGCTTCTTCTATTCGAGATACTTTCTTATTTTGTTTTTAAGACAAACAAACCAGTCTACCTACTTCTTTTATTTTGTCTTTACGCGATGTCTGGTATTTGTTTCGTGACTACTTATTTTCCATTTTTTTAAAATGGAAGATTACACGAGGTATTTTATTGATATTTGTAATTGAAATTACTTAACTTTGAAATTCGTGTGTTCATACGAAGTGTATTATTGATATTTGTATTGAAATTCACGTGTTCATACGAGGTGTTTTGTTGATATTTGTATTAAAATCACTTAATATTAAGTTCATGAGTTTATACATAGTGCAATATATTCCTTAACAAGAAGGAATTCATATTTTAGACTTGAGAATCTATAGTTAAAAATGAAAAAATATATATTTATTAATTTATTAGTATATTCAAGGGATAAGGGTCTGAAACATATCTTAACTTTTGTCGAAATTGTTATTACGATACCAAACTTTATTAAGGACCTATTACCCCCCTGAACTATTTAATAGTGTATTTTTTTTATCCCTTGAACTATTTAATAGTATATTTTAAAGGTATATATGTGCCCATGTGGACACAATACTATTTATAATTACGCATTATTTTTTATGTCCACGTGGGCAAATATATATTTTAAAATACGATATTAAATAGTCTGGGGGTAATAGGTCCTCATTAAAGTTTGGTATCGTAACAACAATTTCGGCCAAAGTTGGGATATTTTTCAAACGCATATCCCTATATTCAATATTCTTATTGAATATCTTGATTAACTCGAATTTATATTAAGCATTTCAATTTATATTTAATTAAAAAATTATGTCTTAACAAATTTGATTTTATATTTGTATCTCAAACTTAAATTATTTAATTATAAATAAAAAAATATTTGTGATTACCAATCATTTCTACATTCTACTTTTAATACTTGTTTATTCCTTGAGAAAATGACCAAATGACCACCCAACCTATTATCGGATTTCCAACTACACACCTATTCTTTGCGGGAATTCTATTAGCCACCTGAACTATTTTAAAATGGAATAAATAACCCCCTAAGTGTTGAGTTGGTATGAAGAGTGTATGTCACTCTCTTTGAGAGAGTGAGTTGCCTAATTTTTTAAAATTTTTGTTTTTTTCTAATTTTCTTTTTTCTTTTTTCTTTCTCTTTCTTTCTTCTTATATTTATCTATGCAACTATACCTTTTTCACCATTATCATTGTTGAAGCTTTTTCAATGAATGTTTGGTATAAAAATTATCAAGAACTAATGCATTTTATGAATAAATAATTTTTCAATAGACTTATTTAGAACATAAACAAATTTTTTTTTCAAACTCATGGACTCAAGAGTAACAAAATCAACGTGAAGTAATTGTATATTTAAAAAATATCTTCAAACTTATTGAAAGAAACTAAAACAAAACAATTTCTTCTATATTTTTAAAGAAGGATCCTACATGTTCTCCTAAAACCATGAAGAATCAAAATAAAAAACTCAAATTATAAATTAATCATGAAAATTTTAGAGGGAGAAAGAATAAAGAATGGAAAAGAGAAAAGGTGACTTGAATTTTCGTTTTTATAAATTGTTAGAGATATAGAAATTTATTGAGGTAAAAAAATGGTGTTTAGAATAGTTAGGGTTGAAAAAATGATTGGAGAAGAAATGAAGAGGAAGGAGGAGAACTTTAAAAAAAATAAAAATTATTAAATGGTGAAATACGCGTGTCGAGTGCATGTATTTCACCACAAGACACATGCCTAATAATGACATTTCAGGGAGGAAATAATTACACTTTAAAATAGCTCAGGGGGTAATAGGACCCCCGTAAAGTATAAATGTGTAGTTAAAAATCCGGTAATAGATTGGGGGATCATTTGACCATTTTCTCTTTATTCCTTCAAAAACCTCTTCCATTTTGAATGTCTCTTTCTATTTCTTTCTTTTTCTTCCTTATTTATTTATTTATGAATAAAATGTTATGTTCTAGTTCTTTTTGTGACTTGCTTTATTCAACTCATGAGTACTCCCAAATTCCAATACTTCGTCAAATATCTATTAACTTTCACTAATATAAATATCGAATAAGTATATTTACCAAACTTGACCAGACAAAAAAAAAATAACAAAATTATCTATTGACATTATTACTAGTAGATAGGATTGTAACTGACAAATAATTTTAATAAAGTTTTATAAAATATTTTTAATTTTATATTTTATAAGAATATTTAATTTCTACATATAAATATCTAAAAATAGCACATAAAAAAAAACTTTGCTAGTTATCTTTTAAAAAATAAATTATAAAGGATTATGCTCACCTATTTTCTCAATTTTAACACGCCTTTTCTTGTAAATTGATATAAAAGTAAATGGGGATGGGCTTACCTATTGTTAATGAATAAAATTTGTTTGCTCATAAATTCACTCTTTTAAGAATAGTTTTTATTTTATTTAAATTAGCCATTAAAATTTTAAATTCATTTTAAAAATTACTTATAACCTATTTTTTAACTTCTTATTGAATTTTAATTAAATTAAAAATTTATATTAAACATATTGATTTATATTTGAAAATTGAAATACATCCTAACAAATATGATTCATTTTTATATCTCAAATCTAAGTCATCTAATAATAAATAAAAAATCATTCATCGCTACACCACAATCATTTCTATTTGTTTATATTTATGAACAAAATGGTATTTTCTAGCTTTTTGTAACTTGTTTGATTTCACTTGTATGTACTTCGATTACTTTGTTAAAAATCTACTAACTCTCACCAATACATTCATCAAATAATTGCATCTACCAAACTTGAGCAGATAAAAACGAATCACAAAATATCTATTAACATTATCACTAGCATGTAGATTATGACAAACATATAATTTTATAAACTTTTATGAATATATTTTTTATAATTTTTACATATAAGATATTTAAAAATAACACTTAAAAAAGCTTTGCAATTTTTTTTTAAAAATAAATTATAAAAGGCTATGCTCACCTAGCTGAGACCTATTAATTAATTAAGAATATTAGTGAAGTTTCATTTTACTAATCAACTAATTTAAAGTTACCTATCAATAACTAAAAGTTGAGATTAAAGTATGAAAATGTCGATTGTTAAATGTTGAGGGAGGTACTTAATTTTTTAAAAAGTAAAATCAGAAATTAAAATTGATTTTCACCCATTTCAATAAGAAAAAACAATATTTTTTTGAGCATTTATTATATGTCTGCGCTATTATAGCAGTCTCCTTATGTATATCAGTATATCTTTTCTTGAATATATTATGCTTTCATTTAAATTCAATATTTTAGAACATTAACTCTGAAAATTGTTGTGCATATCTTGGTAATATGAAATATACGTCTGCATAAAATACTATGAGCAATGACCAGACAATGCAAAAATATTTATACAATTAAATTACTTTAAAAAAAACATATGTGGTATTAATAATCTTATAAGTGGTGATAAGAGAGCTAGGTCGGTGAGTGTATGTAAATTTTAATCTTAGGGTGTTTGGTATGAAGGAAAATATTTTTCAATTTTCTCATGTTTGGTTGGGTAAAATATTTTGGAAAATGTTTTCCAAATCAATTCATTTTCCTCAAATTTAAAGAAAATGACTTCCCTTAAAAAATTAAGGAAAACATTTTCCAAAACTCTCCTCCAACTTCAAATTACAATTTTGTTTTTACCCCACCCTCACCTCCTACCCAC
>NW_006238952.1:1258662-1262153 GCF_000226075.1 Solanum tuberosum
CCTCGACCCCCTACCCACCCCACCCCCCCAAAAAAAATTAAGCTTATTTTTAAAAAATATTTTCAATTTAAATTAAAAAAATATTTTCTACTCTCTAGTAAAAACAAAAGATATTTTCTCAAAAATATTTTTCATTCATAAATCAAACACTAAAAAGAATTTTCCGAAAAATATTTTTTACTCACCAACCAAACATGAGAAAATAAGTAAAAAATATACTTGTTTTCCAGGAAAACATTTTCCTCCATACCAAACACACCCTTATTTTGTCAAGGTAGAGAAATTATTTTTGATAAACTCTCAGCTCAAGTAAAGTATGTAAAATATTTCAAAATAGATTTGAAGGGGAAAAAAAGCATAAACAAATTATTTATAAAATCTCTATATATGATTATTAACTAATATCTAGTGAAAATAAAGTTCAATTGCTATGTTGCGACAATAGCTTAATCCATACTAATATAATGTTTTTAAAAAAAATTGCAATATTAATATTCCATCAATTTCTTTTTACTTGTTCATAGTGCAGTTTGCACTCTCCTTTAAAATATATTAATAAATAATTTATTTTATTAAGCTACTCAAATTAATTACTATGCTTTGAAATTTAATTGACTACCTAATACTTTAATAAGATTGAGAATAAATATTTCACAAGGAGGATAACTTTTTTAAAAAAAATTTATCTCTTAATTTGTTAAAGCGACAAGTAAAAATAATAATCTATTTTTAGTATAAAAAAACTTAAATATTTTCTATATGTATATGATTATTGATATATTTTCACCAAATAATTAACAAATAGAGGTTTGACATAACATTGAAATGTGGTGTGACTTGTTGGTCCCTCGATTTGAAGTTTTATGGGAATTTCATGTTATAATTGGATTGTGCAAACACTTTTAAACTCACGTTTCGAAATCATAACAATCCAATCGATGCCTTTTTTTACTATACAAATTGCCTCTTATCCATGCAAGTAGGGACGGATCTAAATTATCGAAAATTCCATACCTTTTGTGTGGATTTAATATTAATAATTATATTAAAAAATCTATTTGACATGTATAAAAAATATCTTAAGGGAACTAAGTAACAAGACAACAGTTGGTTTAGTAATAGTGAAGAATCTTGTTTAAGCTAAGTTGATCTTATGTATGGGGATTTGATTATATTGACTTTGGACATAATACAATAGGTTTTTTTTAATTTTAATTTGAGATTATTAAAAATTCATTAGTTTCAAATTCTAAATTTATTTCTCCATGCAAACCTACTTTTATTATCTTTTTTTGTCACTTGATATTCAGTATTTGCATTGATGTCAATTGAATTTCAATTCGTGTTGGAAAATCTCATTCCTTATAAAACATTTTCATACTGGGGATTCAAACTCGATATATTTGATTAGGAGTATTTACCACTCCACCATAACCTTTATTTGTTATACTTGTTTCAATTCTCTTTGAATTACCTCAACTTTTTTGAAGTTATCCAATTCTCTCTTAGTTTTTTTTTTATTATTATATTTTATATTTCACCACTATTTATTTTTTAGAAAAATATAAAAAGAAAAGAGAAAATACTTCCTCCTCGTCCTATATTTCCCTCATTATTTTTGTAATATCGTAAAATGGAAGGAAGAAAGAAAAGGAAATAACCAGATGGAAAATAAATTCTCACTAAATGAAAGTTTTTGATTACCAACAATCTGTAACTATTAATAATTTTCGTCATCATCTTTTCTCAAATTCAAAGAGGACTTTACTACATTTCCTCCACGTTGATTTTTTATTTATTATTGCAAATTTAGAAAAAATAAAATAAACTTTGGGTTAGTCAAAAATAGAGTAGGCGTTGGGGAAAATAATTAAAGAGTGCAGAGCCAAGAAACCCGTGAGTACTTAAATTGTTACCGCACCCAATTCCCAATTATAGACTTTAAATTCTAATGGGCCCCCAATAAAAAGATGGGCCCATTTATATCCAGCAATGCTCATCCTTTTTCATTGTCAGCCTATAGTTGCTCAACCTCCACACTTTTGTTCTCTGACGTTTTGTTCAATTTTACTTGTTCATTTTAGATTTTACATATTTCGTAAGAAATAACGATTAATATGAATATGTAAATACAATACACATATTATTTAATGTATAATTTTAGATCTTGGAAATGATCTAGGAAAATAAATAATTAATGTTGAGTGTAAAATAATTTTTTTTTTTAATATATTAGAATTGACAAGTAAAAGTAAACTTTTATTTTTTGAATATTGAACAAGTAGAAGTGAACGATAAGAGTATATTTTATTGCTAATTTTGTTATTTGCTTCGCGAAGGATTTAATAATATAGAGATTAGTATTGTAAAAAATTACATCCCGATAGAAATTTCTATAACATGCATTCTTTATATGATAACATTTCATTGTAAATTGTGATATTATATGTTTTCTATGATAATATTTAACAATAATACATACACATTCATTAAATTTCTCAATCCGTACATAGAATTAGGACTCAAGTTATAAAATTTGTATGATAAATTGTTTACATCCGTCCCATGATTAGAGAGAGTTTATTGACAATGACAAAGAGGCTTCCTTTTCATATTGGGATGTAACATATACACGTATTAATAATATTGTTATATTCATGGATGGAGCTATCCCTAGCTGAGGGTGGTCAGATGAACAACCTTCGTCGAAAAATTATTACAAATATATATGTTAAATATCGACATTGTTAGATATAGACTACTATTGTTAAATACTTTAGACATAGTAAAGAAAGATAGCTCAGTGATTAATGCTATTCAAATACACCTTGGAGGCTTGGGTTAGAGCCCAAACTTATGCATTTTTTTTCCAGTTCCATTTTTAAGTTAAAGAAGAGAACAAAAGCGAAATTCAGTTCCATTTTTTAAGTTAAAAAGAAAAAGAAAAAGAGAAGTATTGAAAACATTCCTAAACTTGGTGAATTATTAGTTTCATCTTCGAACTATTGACAGCCGTAAAAACACCCATTTATTTGACTAACTGAACTTAAATACACCTCACGATCTTGCAACATGAGTGAAATACATAACTAAATTCTCGCCAAAATTAAAGGTGTTTTCAACACTTCTCTTGTGTTTTTTTATTAATAGTCCATACTCCTGCAAGAGTTTGATCACTTGTTATATTATATGACAGATTGGGGGTGTATTTTAGTTTAGTTAGTCAATTAGAGGGGTGTTTTTAAGGTTGTCAATAGTTCATGGATGAAACTAATAATTTGTGCCAAGTTTAGGATTGTTTTCAATACTTTTCTCTAAAGTAAAAAAGAACAGAAGTTGTAGTTGAAGTTGTAGTTCCATTTTGATAATCTGATCATCGAGGTTTATTTTCTTACTTGTTCTAAAGCATGAATATTTTTGACAAAATTTTTAACTCTGCCACTGATTATATGCATAAACATATATAGTTTTAGTGTATATATATATATATA
>NW_006238952.1:1263184-1306798 GCF_000226075.1 Solanum tuberosum
TATATATATATATATATATATATATATATATATAAATATGTTTGAAACATTTTATTTTTTGAAGATTTAGTGACATACAATAAATAATGATAAATAATGATAGTAACAAAAGAGCTTAAAACAAATTGTAGTGGGGTTGTGTGAGAATGACATTTGAGGAACAATAAATAAGAGCTACAATTCAGATGCTAAGTTTGTCCATGTTTCATGAAAGGGCAACATCACCTTTTACCATTTCTTCCTTTTCCTCGTGAATTGGGACATTATATACATTTAAAAAAAAAAATAAAGATCGTTGGATCAATTAATATATCAATATAATTAAAATATACATAATATATATATTATTAATGATAATATACATCGTTGACTTCTTCAAGTTCTTTGTTTACTACTCTGATTTTTTTAATTTTATGTTTTTGAAGTTTAGGCATTTTTCATGATGGTAACTAACTTAAATAGTTACTCTCCTGATCATTTTATTATATTCTCTTAAAAAATACTTACAAATTGTAGATTATTATTTTTGTATCAGAAGTGTATAATGAAATAAAGCCTCAAAATTCAGGACAATAGATTTAAGTGTTAGTTAACAACACATGCAAGTTTTCTATATTCAATTTAGACTTGTGAAAATTTTAATAACATTACTAAAATTGAAGATTATTTAAAATTAATCTGATAATAGTGTTATAAAAAACTGAACAACACAAGAAATTGTTACCAAAATAACAAGACATGTAAAATGAAGATTGTATCAAAGTTATCCCCCGGCCAAAATAATTTGTGTACAAGACAAGATTTGTCAGTTTAATATGACTTGTGAATAATTTAACAAAATATACCGAATGAAGATTATGTCAAAATTATATCCTCTCTCCTAACATAACCTATGATTAAGATAAAATTTGTCAATCCGACAATACTTGTAAGCAATTTATTAAGAGAAATACAACGAAGATTGTCCTAAAATTATGACCACGCCCTACATAAATTGTGAAAGTGTAGTCAACCAATCTTTTTGGGTGTGTTCAATGGTGGAGCTAGGATTTTTGGGGCTTCAAAATCTGAAGAAATAAACACACGAACTAATCTGGTTCGACATCTATTATATATACATAAAAATTAATTTTAACCATTTATAAATAGTATATTTTTCGTCTAAGAGGGTTCAAATGAACCACTGACAGTAGGCTGGCTCCGCCCTTGTGTGTGTTATGTATATGTAGCACCACAACTATTTTTCCAAAATTTGATCAACAACATCAAAATGATCTTATTTGTGCAAAAGCCCGGCCCAATAGTATCAAACTCGACTAACAAACTCTGTTATCTGGGCTCCAGCCCAAGTTATCCAAGTGTATTATACTTGGCCCTTTCACCCAAACAACAAGATAATAAAGGCCTAATTCCCTTTTCCTTGCTGGCTAATTTACGCAAATGTCTCTTTCTAAAGTCACCGTTAAGATTTTATCGACTCTATTTTTAAAAGTTGTGCAAATATAGTCTTTAAAAAAATTATCTTTTCGAATATGTTCAAGTAAAAATTATCTATTTGAATCAGTCTTACACTGCACCATAATCCATATTAGTGTGAGGGGTGGAGCCACCTTGTGGTCAGTATCCTAGTTATACATGGTTAAAGATAATTTTATAGATATATATACCGTAGATGTCGAACCTCCTTCGCTTATGAGTGTGTCTATTTCTTTAAATTTTAAATGCTCTTATTGAAAATCTTGACTGCACCATTATTGATGTGTTGTTATGCATATATTAATCTTACATAGATAATACCTTATTCATGAGGAGGTAAATTATATTAAATTTCCAATTATAATAATATGTATTATTTTTTTTCATTTAAAGGAATATTAACTTTCTTCAAATTAGTAAAGGTAATTGTTTTTCTCTTCTTATTATGCTATTTTTGACATTAATAGTTTTTCTAAGGCTGGTCTGATAATAGTTGTCACTTGACACACTCAAATAGTAATAAATAATAAGAGTAATATTATTATATTATTTTTTTATTTTATTAAATTCAATACTTTAATATATGTGTTACATGATAAATAATATTTAATAACAAAAATAAAATAAACACAAAAGATAAATATCTTTTGATTACAGTAGTTAATTATTTTGCTTGTCAATAATTAGTACGTTTTCCATCAACCAAATACCGCCAATTGCCAAACGGAGCGAGGAAGCGGGAAACAGAAAAACACACCATGGCTGAGCAGCAGCTTGTAAGCATGGGCTTTTCAGAAGACATCGCCGTCGAAGCTCTGACAGCGACCGGCGGCGATATCGTCAAAGCCACCGAGTGGATTCTCAGTCACGGCCATAACCATAAGGGTTCTCAAGATTCTTGCAATTTCAATCCAGTTTCTTCTTCCACCTCTGGGTCTCCCACTACCGCCGCCCACGATCACCATCCATTCCAACCCAAAATCGATCGATTTTTTCAATTTCAATCCAAACCCCTCACACCTACTTCTGTATCAGTGCTTAAACCTATTGTTTCTACTAAAGGAGTGACGACCCATGAAGAAGAAGAGGAAAAAATAGACGAGGAACCTCCTTTACTCCGTCTAACTAAGCGTCCTAAAGTAGTAGAATCTGAACAAAGAAAGAAACGACCCCCTCATGAACCCTTGTCCGAACGAATGCGACCTCGAACCCTTGACGATGTTGTTGGGCAAGATCACCTTTTGGCACCCAAATCACTTCTTCGATCAGCCATTGATTGCGGTCGTCTTCCTTCAATACTTTTATGGGGACCACCGGGTACCGGCAAAACCTCCATTGCTAGAGCTATAGTTAACACTTGCTCTGCTTCTGAAGCTGGTGGAAATACCTACCGGTTTGTTTCTTTGTCGGCTGTTACTTCGGGGGTTAAGGATGTTAGAGAAGCTGTTGACGAAGCGAGAAGAATGAAAAAGAAGAGCAACAAGAGGACCATTCTGTTCATTGATGAGGTTCATAGGTTCAACAAGGCTCAGCAAGATTCCTTTTTGCCGGTGATTGAAGATGGTAGTGTCATTTTCATGGGAGCAACCACTGAAAACCCATCATTTCATTTGATTACGCCTTTATTGTCCAGGTGCAGAGTTTTGACTCTCAATCCTTTAAAGCCCCACCATATTGCTACGCTACTCAGGCGGGCTGCGGCTGATTCTGATAAGGGGCTGTCCTGTTGTATGGGAGAGAGTATGAAAATTGAAGTAAATGATGAATGTATAGAGTTTCTTTCAACAAACTGTGATGGAGATGCAAGGGTAGCATTAAACGCCTTGGAAATTTCAGCTACCACTGCTGCTGCACGTACGGGAATGGCTAGAGGATCAAACGAGGAGTTAGGGGACAAACAAGGAAATGCTGATGAGTCTCCTTTGTCTGCAGTTGTCAGTCTGGATGATGTCAAAGAAGCAATGCAATGTAAGCATTTGGCTTATGACAGAGCAGGGGATGAACACTATAATCTTATCAGTGCGCTTCACAAATCTATGAGAGGAAGTGATGCTAACGCTTCCATTTATTGGCTGGCGAGAATGTTGGAAGGGGGTGAAGAGCCTCTTTACATAGCACGAAGGCTGGTCAGGTTTGCTAGTGAAGATGTGGGGTTAGCTGATCCATCGGCTCTTGGTCAAGCTGTTGCTTGCTACCAAGCTTGCCATTTTATTGGCATGCCTGAGTGCAATGTTATCCTTGCTCAGTGTGTTGCTTATTTGGCCTTGGCTCCGAAGTCTATTGCTGTCTATAGAGCAATAGGGGCAGCTCAAAAAGTGGTAAGGGAATCCGTTGGACAAAATGAAGGAGTGCCCCTTCATCTTAGGAATGCACCAACTAAGCTAATGAAAGATCTTAATTATGGGAGGGACTATATTTATCCTCCTGACAATCCAAACTCATCCCAAACTTACTTGCCACCGTCTCTTCAAGGTTATAAGTTTCTTGATTGGCCAAATGTTGCTGCAAATGATCGATGATGAGGATTACATCACAATGTTATGGCTTCTAAGAATAGCTTCTTTTGCTGGTTAGCACTGTTTCTTCTCTTTTATCTTATTTCTCTGGTTTTGGGAATTTTTAGTGATCAGAGAAATCTACAGTAATTGTGAGCCTCTTTGTAGTTATTTTTTGGGGACTTCTATTAGTTGTGAGCAGAGGAGGTGGGAAAAACTTACTGGTTTGGAGGGATTGTATGATGCCAATTTTAGTTGTAGTTTTGTCAGAATGTATGCATCCCCTCTTTTTTGTTTTTGTTTTTGGGCTACATCTGGAAACAATACATATTTACTTGCTAAGATCTTGTGAGGACATGTGAGGTTTACTTTACTGCTTCTATCTCTATTTTTACAAGGATTGTTCACTTACTATCTCAAAAACTTAATCTGAAAAATTAGGCCTAGATGGTGATGAATAATTTCTTCATATTTGACCTATATGTTCAACGATTGAGCTTTGGTTCCATGCTATAAACGAATAAAATAATAGTTATGACGTAACTGTTTTGGATGATGCCCAAATTCAGAGCTCCTCTTTTGTGATACCATATGATTTAAGAGGTCTTTGACTTCGTAATGATAGCTTTCTTAACTGCTGTGTTGACCATCAAATCTATACGGCGTAATATCATGTCTTTATGAGCAAGTAATGTGGAATAGCAGTTGCTGATTGAAGGCATAATAAAATGGGATGAGCTTGGGCATTGTGATGTATTTTATCATCTGGGAGAAAAAAGATATTACTGCCATATGTGTAAAATACAGTATAAGTTGATATCTGAGATTGGCCATACATAAGACAATTCGTAACTATCAACTCAATCAAGCTTTTCTGTGAGCGGTCTGTAGGGACTGCTTAGCAGTGTGTTCCTGTTACTTCAGAAACCTGTCTCTGATTATTATCAATTCCCCGTAAACTTGCTCCATGTTAATTCTCTCCTGTGGTGTTTCTGCTGAACATGCTAGCCGAAGTTGGAAAATAGAAACCAAGCACTTGATCTGTTCACTACTTATATTCTTGTTAGCATCCTCTCCTGTCATTTCTCCACAGAGAGCGGATCCATCAACAATATCCATTATTTGATCTGGTAATGCCAGTCTGACGAAAAGGTGCAGATTCACATTGTCTTCAAATAGTTTATCTGTGGGCCTTTTTCCAGTGAAAATCTCCAGCAATAGGATCCCATAACTACACAAATCTCCTCAGCACCCATGCCATACTCTGCAGTATTCATCCATATTAGCCACTCACTCTGTAAAACGTGCATTTGAAACTAACCCAAGTTTTGAAGTATTTGACAGATTTAAGTAGAGGATAATAAAAAAAACGAGAAAGGATATTTACCTGGTGGGGCGTATCCAATAGTTCCCTGTATTCCGAGTGAGCTGAATTGGTTAAGGTTGCCTTCCCCAGAAAAACTAGGGATGAGCCTGGCCAATCCAAAATCACTTACATGTGCTATCATGTTGTCGTCGAGAAGAATATTACTTGGTTTGAGATCACAGTGAACCACAGGGATTTCACATTGATGATGAAGATAATATAATGCAGAAGCCACGTCTATTGCAATATTTAATCTCTGAAGAATGTTTAAGCTATTGCATTGTATTTGTCCTTCTGATTCTTGATGTAACCACTCCTTAAACTGATACATTATGGCCTTAAAGTCAATTCCTTTGAAGTCAATGCTGGAGCATGCAGTTATGACTTTCACCAGGTTTCTATGCTGGTATTTCTCAAGGTGTGGCATTCAGCCATGAAGCTTTTAAATGCACCGTGTCTTTGGAGGTTGAGTACCTTGACTGCAACTGGATTTTCATTTGATGAGTGAACAATTCCTTTGTACACAGTGCCAAAACTGCCTGATCCTAACAACCTATCTGAAGAAAAACCATTAGTTGCATCATGAAGCTCCTTATATGTAATCATGGGGAAGATGAGATGCCCAGATGTGGATGTTGCATCTCTTCGTTTTCTGGATCTTTTAATAAAAAACATAGAAAGCAGAAAACATGCTATTGCAGCAAATAAAACAATACTGATAATTGCAGTCAGAACGGGTGTAAGACGCTTCCTCTTTGTTCTATGGTTTTCTTGCTTCGGGCAAGGTGGTAAATCAAACTCTTGGATTCCACCACAAAGCTTGGGATTCCCCGCAACTTGTAATGCGGTTGAATTTGAGAATACTCCTTGGACGGGAATCTCACCCTCTAAATTGTTGTCTGAAAGATTCAGGTACAGTAGGGAGGAAAGATTCAGAGTCCAAGGTGGAATTTCTCCTGATAAGTTGTTTCTTGAAAGGTCTAGCTCCCGTAGGTTTTGTAAGTCAGCTATGTACGGGATGGACCCTTCAAATGAATTGTGTTGCATGTAAAGTAATTCCAAGGCCAAACATTTCCCTATGGTGCTTGGAATCATTCCTGAGAAATTGTTGTAAGAAAGGTCAAAACCTGCAAGGTTTGTTATATCTCCAATCTAGAGCCGTCAAAATGGGCTTAGCCCACCGGGCTGGCCCAACCCTACCCGTTATTGGGGTAGGGTTGGGATAGAATTTTTCAAGCCCATTTAAAACTAGGGCTTATAAGCCCGGTCCATATAAGCCCTTGGCCCTTGAGGCTTGATCGGGGCTGGCTGGGGTCGGCCCATGGGCCAAAAACTTTTTATTCAAGAGTAATTTACAATAATCTCACTAGTATATGATCTAATAATTTGAATACACGCTATGTTGTAATATTATGAATCTTCGTACCTAGATACATGTATCTCGGAATATATGGATTCAAAATTAGGTTAATTTGTTCTAGATACACTCTATCAAAGTAGATTCGCATGTATCTAGGATACATATACAAATCTCGCGCTCTCGCCTCCCTCCCATCTTGCTTGTTACTCTCTTATCTCACTCGCATATCTGGTATGCGAGATACATGCTAATTACACTAAAATTTTTGCTAGTGTTATTGAAACAACACCATTATTTGTCATATTTGATTTGAAAATCTTCTCATTTTCTTGATGTTATAGAATTACAAGTTTGAAAAGAAAAAAAATAAAAAATAAAATAAAAAGAAGGGCTAGCCTGCCCTAGCCCTCGGCCCTTCTAGGGTTGCGTTGGGTTGAGCATTTTCAGGCCCTACCAAATGAAGGGCCAGCCTGCCCTAGCCCTTCAAATTCCTTGGTGCGTGAGGCTTGGGTTGGGTGGGGCTGAGACGACCCTTTTTGACAGCTCTACTCCAATCTCCATTGGCAGGGAACCCATAAAAGAGTTATAAGAGATATTAACATGTGCTAGGGATGGCAAACTCAGCAGTTGCCCTGGAATTATGCCACTTTGATTGTTTTCACCTATATAAAGCCTCAACAGCTGTTTGCAATTTCCAAGGGATGGAGGAACGGTTCCATTTAAAGTATTTCCAGACAAATAAAGATAGAGCAGTCTCGTGATGTTTCCTATTGAAGATGGGATCTCGCCTGTCAATCTGTTTGAATCCAAGTTGAGAGTTCCCAAGTTTGAAAGGATTCCTATAGATGCTGGAATGCTACCAGTTAGACGATTTTCTTGCAGGTAAAGTATATTTAGGTTCACGAGGTTTGCAATTTCTTTGGGTATGTTCCCTCGAATCCTATTCTGTCCCATGTGTAATCCTGTCAATAGGGTGGACAGGTTGGTTACTGAGTTTGGAAACATGCCTCCAAAGTGGTTGTGGGCCAAAAGCAAGTACTGTAGGTTGCTGCAGTTGGCCAGGGAACTGATGAAATTCATGTTATCAGGTTCATCACTCCCCAACTGATTACCTTTAACGTTGAGCCACCTTAAGTTCTTCACCTTTCCTAAACTTGCAGGTACATTTCCAGTAAAATTGTTGCCTGGAAGATTAAGTATTTGAAGCATTGGCAAATGAATCTGGAAATGTTCCAGTGAATGAATTCATTCCCCAGTTGATCTTCTCTGCTTTTGGAAAAGCAACACCGATGTTGCTTCTCAGCTTACCCTTACCCGAGAAGTAGTTATAGGACAGGCCTATTCCTTTAAGTGATGACAAATTGTAGAGCGGAGGAGGGAACTCACCATTATTTGAGGAAAACAAATGATATTGGTCAAAGTCTCTGCATATATTATTACTGCATTTGAAGAGTTGATCGACATCCAAAAGATGTATTAAGCTATTATAATATCATAGAGTGGCTAAGAACAGAATATTTTCTGCGACCTAATCACTACACTTCAATTCATCATCAATAAGATAAGAGAGTAGAGTTGACAAAAGAATTCATTCAAGGTCAACAATAATGTTAATTCCTGCTGAAGGTATTTTAGTGCACAATATTATCCCAAGGGGTTGTCTAGTTACAAGGATTAGGGGGTTATCCAATATAAAATTTGGAATTAGATTTGTCTAGTGTTTGTTGTGGACAATAGCTAAAAAACCAGTAGAGAAATTCAAGTTCATAACCTAAATCCTTAGTTGTGATTTGAGCCAAACAGTGTAACAAAACAGCAGGAAAAACGTGCTGAAAATGATGACAAAGTCTAACTATCACCTACCACAAATTAGAAGAAATGCTTCTACACTACAATTTTAATGAAATCCAGTTAAGTATATAGTGTGTAATCCTGGATGCTCTGCTTGGGAAGGATACTGCCTTGTCAACTTGGCAGAATATCATCACCCTGTCAACTGTCACCCCAAAAAATTACTCACAAGTTGCTTCGTAAGTGTAGGAGAGCTTAGTAGCCAATACAACCGAAAGCAACATTACAATCAACAAATTTGCAGAGCTAAATGAAGACTTGATCTACACAAGGATAGGCTCGGGAGCTGGATCTGAGGGAGCACCGCTACTGCCATTGAGGACGGTGACATTGCCATCTGAATCCACATCCACAATTACTGAATCACCTTCTTTGATCTCACCTGCAAGCATCTTCTCGGCCATGCTATCCTCCAGCAGTCTCATAATAGCTCTCCTCAATGGCCTAGCTCCATAGCTTGGGTTGTATCCTTCATCAACCACCCTGTCTCTAAACCTCTCTGTCACTTGAAGTTCTATCTCCTTATTCTTCAACCTCACAAAGACTTCCTTAAGCATGATATCAGCAATCTCCTTCACCTCCAACTTAGTGAGCTGACGGAATACAATCATCTCATCTAATCTGTTTAAGAACTCTGGCCTGAAGTACTGTTTCAACTCCTCAGTCACCAAGCTCTTGATACGGTTGTAACTACTATCCTTCTCATCAAAATCTAGATCAAAACCTATACGACGACCTCCTTTTTCTATCACACTGCTTCCAACATTCGATGTCATGATGAGGAGTGTATTCTTGAAGTCGACAGTTCTGCCCTTGCTGTCTGTCAATCTTCCATCTTCAAGAATTTGAAGCATCATGTTAAAGACATCAGGATGAGCCTTCTCAATCTCATCAAAGAGCACAACAGTGTAAGGTCGACGCCTCACAGCTTCAGTTAATTGACCACCTTCAGTGTAACCAACATACCCAGGGGGAGAACCGATGAGTTTAGACACAGTGTGTCTCTCCATAAACTCACTCATATCAAGCCGAATCATTGCTTCTTCAGAACCAAAGTAGTACGTTGCTAAAGACTTGGCCAGTTCTGACTTCCCAACACCAGTTGGACCAGAAAAGATGAAACTGGCAATAGGTCGGTTGGGATTCTTGAGTCCAACACGGGCACGTCTGATAGCACGACTAATGGCTTTTACAGCTTCATCCTGGCCAATGACTCGGGTATGAAGTGTTTCTTCCATTTTTAGGAGGCGATCAGATTCATCAGTTGAGACCTTCTCTACAGGAATGCCAGTCCAGGAAGAGACAATGTGATGAATATCTGCCTCTGTCACTATGGGACCTGCTGCATCTCCTGCCTCAGATTCCGCCTTGCTCTTCTCTTTGTTTTTGTCTATCAAGGCTGAGATTTGTGCCTTAAGGTCCATTTCTCTATCACGCAACTCCCCAGCCTGTCCAATGCATAGAGAGGATTAAAATTGCACATCCTGAACATCTCAATGCTTTCAATAAGAAATTAATCAGTTCAGAGGAATTTTATGCACAGGATTGAGAGGAAACCAGTCACCTTCTCAAAATCTTGACCACGGACAGATTCATTTTTCTCCTTTGTAATCTGGCGAAGCTCCTTCTCCAGCTCTCTTGCTTCCTCAGGGAGCTAGATGGTATCAAGAAAACAGGTCATGACTCCATTAGGAAGAAAGGGAAGGACAGAGTAAGACAAAGAGAGTACTTTATACCTGTGCATGACGAAGTCGAACACGGGAACCAGCTTCATCAATCAAGTCAATTGCTTTATCAGGCAGAAAGCGGTCACTGGAACAAAGGTTCAACTCAAAAACATATTCATGCTTTACTTCAGATAAATCATGGAATTAAGATGATTTTTTTTGGAGTGGAGATAAATGTGCAATTTTTCAGGAGATAAAATGTGCATAAGCCTATTCCGGCACTGATACAAAAGAAAAGACACTTCTCCTAAGAGTTTTATTATTGGGAAGGATATATCTAAATCATACGAGAAAAAAATTAGTTTGCTATGAAATCCCAAAGTCAAAATGTACCAACAACTTGAGTCCGGAAGATAATTTGGAAAATGAATATATGATTAATAATACCTGATGTACTGGTGAGAAAGCTTGGCAGCAGCGTCTATTGCCTCATCAGTGTAACGGAGCTTGTGATGAATCTCATACCTCTCCCGAAGCCCTTTCAGGATCTGTATGGTTTCATCCACAGAAGGTTCAGGGACTTTAACTGGCTGGAACCTCCTCTCCAGTGCAGGGTCTTTCTCAATGTGCTTTCTGTACTCATCCAGGGTTGTGGCTCCAATACACTGACAAGTGAAACCAAGCAAAATACTTCTCAATTACACCAGCTTTGAAATTCTTTTGTAGTTTTACCAGGATGAACTTGGATCAAGATAATGATTAAACACCAAATTTAAGGTAGATTTCATAGTTCTCATTGAAATTCCAAGGAACGACATACTACAGGTCAAGGAGGATAACGAACCTGTAGCTCGCCTCTAGCCAGGGCAGGTTTCAAGATGTTCGCAGCATCAATTGCTCCCTCTGCAGCTCCAGCTCCAATCAATGTGTGTACTTCATCAATAAACAGTATTATGTCATCACTTTGTTTAATTTCCTCCATTAGTTTCTTCAGTCTTTCCTCAAACTCTCCACGGTATTTTGTCCCAGCAACAAGCAATCCCATATCAAGTGTTATGACCTGATCATCACCCATAGCAAGTCACAGATTCATATAATGACAAGGATATATACATTTTTTGAAAAGGAGGGTATACCACATCAAAATAGTTGCAGATAAAAAGATTCACAAAAATAGGTTCATCTTCCATATGACTTCAGTTAGACTCAGAATTGAAGTAAGAGGGTAACTAAATCCTGTTTTTCTTCAGTGCTTTATAGCTGAGTCCATATACCAGTCACTGAAAGAAATATGTAAAGCAGGCTCAAGGCGGTTGAAATTCGAAAACCTGTTCGTACAAGTTAGTGGGACATTCAAGTGTTTCTGTAAATTTTTGGCACGCCTACCAAAAATATTGATTGGACACTTTAGAATCACGTAATTTTTGGCCCAGAGTGTTTTGGGGGGGGGGGGGGGGGGGTTATGGGGAATCAGATAACAATATGGCTTTTCCTACTTTAACATATTTCTTGTGTATATCTCTGTCTGCAGAGTTTTTCCTTCCAATTTTAAAAATTACCAACTGTACAAAATCAAATTCTAAGACATTATAAAAATGATTTTTGAAGTCTTTCTATCTAAGAATGTAGCACAGCTTCTGGATCTGCCACACAGTTGAGATGAAATTGAAAAAGAGAAAATAAAGCACAAGCATAAAACATGTTCTGTAAATTTATCATACACCTCTGTACCTTCTTGCCCTCTATTGTTTCAGGGACATCACCATTAGCAATTCTTTGAGCTAGCCCTTCGGCAATAGCAGTTTTTCCAACACCTGGTTCTCCAATAAGACAAGGGTTGTTTTTTGTACGGCGACCCAAGATTTGAGTAACACGCTCGATTTGAGCCTGTCTTCCAACTACAGGATCTAGTTTCCCCTGAAAATATAATATGACCAGATCAAATAATTGAAGAGAGCCAATCAATCACCACATTATGACAAAATATCTTTCTATGTACCTCTTCAGCTAACTTTGTCAAATTGGTGCCGTACTCCTCCAATGTAGGCATTTTTAGGCCAGAAGTTCCACCGCCAACACTAGCACCAACAGCCTCACTACTCTCGCCAACCATCCGTATGACCTATTTATTTATTTTTCAACCAAAAAGAGAAACTGATTTACAATGAAGTCAAGCAATTTAAATACCCTCACTCTCATCAGAAGTAAACAATAACAGCATACCCAGTGTAATCCCACAGGTGGGATCTGGGGAAGGTAAGATGTACGCAGACCTTGGCTTCAAGAAAAGCATTTCAAACCAGTTTGAGAAAGGAAAATGACTTGCCTGTGTGCGAATGTTACTGGGGTCAGCACCCAAGTTTTCAAGAACACGGGCAGCCACACCTTCACCTTCGCGCAACAATCCAAGTAGCAAGTGTTCCGAGCCAATGTAATTATGCCCTGCATCACAAAACCAATCAACACAGACAACAAATAAATTATTTTTAGAATCCATGAAGCTTGTGCCTGGAGAGGACTAGAGAGGAAAGAAGTAACTATTGAAAAATCATGACTAACAACTACATCAAAATAAAACTTAAAAGGAGATCATTTTTGTGTTTGCATGACCGTTAGACCAATCAACAAAAGGCTGAAATGATTAGATAGGGGTACCTAGTTGGCGGGCTTCCTCCAGAGATAATTCTAGAACACGCTTTGCACGAGGAGTAAAAGGGATTTCCACTGCAATAAATCCACTACCCCTGCCAATAATCTTCTCTACTTCCACACGAGCATCTTTCAAATTAATTCCCATGGATTTAAGAACCTTAGCAGCAATACCAGTTCCCTCACCAATAAGACCCAGCAGGATCTGTTCTGTCCCAACAAAGTTGTGACCTAGTCGTCTGGCCTCTTCTTGCGCAAGCATAATGACTTTTATTGCTTTCTCGGTGAAGCGCTCAAACATTGCTTTTGGGACAAATCGGCACCCTCGTGGCCGTCTAACAAAAGTTGCAGCTGCCACTTTCGAATGGAGAGTTTCTCCAGATTTTACTAGTAGTGTATCTAACGCATTGCACCCTCGCAGTCCTGCAAAACTGTTCAGCCTTGAGGAAGAACATTTTACATTACATAGCATTCTAACAGTTCTTTGATTTTTCCGGGATCCATTGAATTGTCCAGCCCTTTCACTGGCAACTGAAGATAGAATGTCTGTTGACTGAACTAAAGCTCTAGCCATGATGGACCTGCAACCTGACATGATAGCATATCAGAAAAGATCACTAGTGGCAATGGGAAAAATACCAAGGTTCATATTACATAACATATACATATAATTAGCAGACATCAACAAAACCATCATTAACTAATAACCATTGAAGGCTACTTTTTTTGGACCATTGTTAACCATTAACCATTGAAAGTTAATTTCTTTAGATGACATAATGTAGACAAATAGGATCATTATGGGAATGCCAAACTTTAAAAAACTCTGCAAATGCATGTTGCCCATTTTCCCAAAATACTCGAGCAACATACAACTAGCGCATTAGCTTAAGGCTAAATTCAAAATGAATAATAAAGCCTCAAAACAAGAAGACCTGGAAAACTATGCAACCACTGGATGGTAACTGTTTTATACAGGATAAAGCAGCCAAGCTACAAGGACTTTAGTTTCTAAACTAGCAGAATCGTGAATATATAATTCCCTATTGCATAGATTAACTTGGTTCCAAATTCCAATGGGAATATATAAACAAACACTCTAGAATTCAACAACAACAACCCACACCCTTGAGACAAGCCAGTTTTATTCAGCACTAGGAGTAATTTAGTGAAGCGGTTAATTGGGAATTCTAACACCACAACAAGTCAACCAGAACTACATTGCTTAAATAAAAAAAATAAAAAAATGGTAACCTACATCATACCCCTTTCAAAGAAGCAAGGTCAAAATCTACAACAATGCCAACTTATAAAAGAATAACCCCATTACTTGGAAAGAAACTAGTCCAAACAAGTAGAAGCAAAAGACCCATCCTTACAACTTTGATTCATTAAGTAAAAACATCAAAATAATAGGTCAGAACAACTCAAATGAAAAAAATCAGGTCCAAAGTTGCAATCTTTACAGAAGTAATGGTTGAATTTCAACACAAGAAATAAAGGGTCGAAGTAGTTAAATGCAGAAACACCTAATTCAAAAAAATTCAAGACACACCCAAAACCAAATCTTGAAAAGAACCCTAATACCAATCTGTGTTATTCATCAATAAACGCATACAGATAATGAGATTAATTCATAAAAATGCTCACCTCAATAACACTAAAGATTGTGAAAAGAGGAGAAGAAAAAAAAAGAAAGAAAGGGAAACGAAATAGAGAGAGCTTGAAAGTCGGCCGTGTTATATAGCGCTAGTAGGTAGGTAGATATAATTGTCAATTATATATAAATAAATCATATAATAATTTAAAAAAAAATGCTACTCCATTGACCACTCCTGCACCGGCATACACACAACAATATCTCTCCCTTTTTTTCGTGCAAATAAATAACAATAAACCCTATTCTGTTATATATTTGTGTTATAAATGTCTATTACGTAGATTATTTAAGAATCTCTTATTTGGAGAGTAAAATGAGTATATTAAAGTTATTTTTTATTAAATATAGAAATATATTATTTTTTTGGGATCAATTAAAAAGAAAAATAAATCGTATAAAATGAACAAACGGAGTATATAATTTTAATTAAATTTAAAGTTCTAAACAATATTGTTAAGGAGTTCCATGCTTTTAATATTGTATACACATTTAAACATATTTCGAAATGTAAAACATTATTTTATTTAATTATTTGATTTTTGCGATGTCTAAGACTCACTTAAAATACAATATTTCTACCAAAAAATAAATTTAAAAAAATTTAGAGTTTGAATTTCGAAATTTCTAATTAATGATCTGAAAAGAATCTTGGAAGACTTTTTTTGGCTAATTTTCCTGATTTTTTTGAAAAAGATTGTGAAAACTTGGAACAAGTAGGTCCTCTCATTTTGGAGTGACAATAACTTTTGTTTTGTTTTTAGTTTAAGATTCAAGCCCTTGTTTGTTGTTCACGTCACCTTTTTTTTTTTTCAGAAAAGAAAAATAACAACAAATATACTAGTAAACGCATGAATTAAATGATTTACATTTTAATGGTCAGACACAAATAAAAGTAGTAGTTGCGTAGAAGTTAGAAATTAAGTACTAATTACGTATAAAATAAACATTTCTTACTGGAAAAATACATCTTCATTTGATTTACGTAACGGGAAGCAAAAAACAATCCATCCTTCTACATTGTTAAAGACCAAAACTAACAAATGTGTCAACCTCAAAGACAAAACACAATATGACGCCCATCATAATTGTGGTGTTAGGGCCAACTTATACACATCACAACTACTTTTCACCAGTATAGGTATCTAATAACTCGACCTGCCATGGCTAATAAACATTCTTTTACACCACTTGTACATGTTTTACCTTGTTTGCTTGATATTGGAAGTAGATAATCATGGGAAAGATTTTGAGCTTCATCATGTTGGTCAGGCCAGCAGCAGACTATCAACCTCAGGATTCGAATTCTTCAATCATGGAAGATTGTCTCTGAGTAGGGCTGACACTTCCACCTCGACTAATTTTGAGTGCATCTAATGCCTTCTGTATTTCCATGTTCATAGCACTGTCAACACTTCCAGATGATAGTTTCTTGTGTGCTTTCTGTAAATGAAGCTTAAGCGAACTGCTGCTCAAGCCAGCGTTCTTTCCACAGATGGGGCAAACCTTCATGATTGGCTTCCGTTGTTGCCATTCCATAGAAACCTTACCATGCAACTTGCGATCTAGGTCCAAAAGAATCTTTGCAAAGCCATCATTAGGTTGGGCTCGGCGATGAACTCGTCTCAATGTATTCCATGCCTTCAACAAAGTTAACTTCCTGCACCATATAAGCTTTCCATTATGAAATTTCTTGCATTATTCCTCGACAAATGACATTACTAATCTATGTGCCCAGTTCTAATAGGCAAATCATCTAACTGCTTCTGAAAATGGCAACAAGCTTACTAGAGAACTTTCTATGCAGAATAATACCAAGCCTTGAGAGACGGTCACTCAGAAGAAACATTTTTGTTCTTTATAAAACATAAGTTAATTCATAAACGATTCATGAAATTTTTCGGCACTTACTTCCTGAGCATTAAATAAGCGAGAACTACTGTAGCACTCCTGCTTCTCCCTTCAAAGCAATGAACCAGAACCTTCCCACCCTTCTCTTCAACATGGTCGATAAAATTATGTGCTTCTTCAAAGAGACCACTGATATTAGAATCTTCATCATCACATATCTGCCCATACAAAAAAAGTATTAACAGACATGCAACCTTCTGCTACTATATAACAAACATAAGAGTCGGACAGCATCAAATTGCAGTAAAGAATTTCTGAGAAAATAAAAGGCCACAAACAGATTACTTCCTCCGTTTCAGATTACTTGGCCCATGTTGACTTGACACACCCCTTAAGAAAGCTTTTATTAGGGGTGTATTTTACTAAACTAACCTTTTTAGTGATACTTGAAAACTGTAAATTTAGCTATTACTCATACTAAGGGAAGAAAGGAAAATATAATAAAACACTCTTGAATTTTCTAAATCGGACAAGTAAAATTAAACATCTATTTTTGGTGTAGGGGCCAAAACGGAGGAGTACTTCAGTTGCTAATATAAAAACACCAGTAAGAAACAAGAACTACTTCCTCCAGCATCAAAGATTAAAAGTTTTTAGGATAATTATTTTATAGTATGGAAGAAAAACAGGTTCAGCTCAGTAGCCACAAGATGAAGACTCAAAAATATTAAGAGAATTTTAGCACCTTCATTGCTTAAGAGACAGATTTGAATTTGTCAGGATGTATGAAACACAAAACATACAATTTAAAGCCAGATTTTAGCCAGCATGAAAAATATAAATCCAACAAAAGCAAGGAGGCTTGTAGAGATTTGAGCACTTACAGAAAAGTTTTTATATTCAAACAAATCAGGAAACTGGGAATCTGACTGCCCAGTTTCATTTGCACACAGACATAAGATATGTGTGATTCCTAAATGCTGCAGTGTGTATACAGATCTAGCAGCAAGTGCCCCACCGATAAACAGACTGCTCGAGATTGCAGATGGTTTTTCTGTACTTGCTGCATCAAAAATCAATGATATCCTTTCCAGAATGTGCTCAAGCCTGACCTATAAGTTGCAGAATTTAGAAAAGGATTACAACATAGTCAAACTCGGGTGTCAAGTGTCTTAAGAGACATGCTGAGTAGAAGATTGGCACCTTCAGCTCATAAGCATCGACCACATAATTACTATCACTTCCTTCAAAGAAACCTGTATTAAAATTGTTTTCCTGGCACATTTTAATTGCATCACTTTTAAGCATCTCAGTCCATTGCTCCAATTCTTTATTTAATTCTGCATCTACCTGAAAAAGAGAGTCAAATGATTGTAATTGGGAGAAGGAGCTTCTTGACTTAGGGTTTTCTTTTAATAGAAGAAAATCTCCAGAACAGTATATAAAGTCATGCCACAGCCAATGACAGACAGGAAAGGAACATTAACAAGGATATGAAAGAATTTTGTGCCAAGATATAAATAAAACTCTTAAGTCATAGCCTGGAAAATGTAATGATACCCAGCATATTTCATATGCAAATGCACATCATAATGTTTATGGAAAGCAACTGTAGTAATAAAATGTTAGTCGCAGAAAATCAAGTAATTATCAAGAGAAGCCAATCAAACTACTCTTTTGTGAATCACCAAACTTAGCACAAATACCGTCCTTTTCCTCCGTTAATAGGAAACTTGCCACACATTATCTGGCACCAAACAAGTTTCATTAAACTAATAAGACAATAAGTATAATAAATACTTAAATACTAGTACTCTAGCACAAACACCGTCCTTTTTCTCTGTTGATAGGAAACTTGCCACACATCCTCTTTACATTTTAGTACCCAAAGGAATATTATTAACCATTACATAATTAATACCGGGAAAGAAAATTTCTTGTCTAAATTTGGAAAACCACATAATAAGCTTATCAACTCTTTTCACTTTCTTGTTGGAGTAAAGTCGTCTTTAGTGTTTTGTCAAGAGAGATTTTCAATGTACATCACAAACCTTAGCAAATTTGTGAAAGTCACGGAGTTTTGATGTCAAGCGGAGACTACGAAGTGGTTCACCACTGCTCTTATGGCACTTCCCTTGGCTATCACGTGAATTAGGAGAAACCATAGAATCCAAACTATCTCTGTATCCAGAAGATGAAGGTCTAGGGGCTGTTCTCTGACACTCAGATTCGTTCGAATCCAAATAGGTCTCACTTGGCGCCCGTTCTTTGCTTGGTGTTGAAGGACAATGTCCAACAAAACCAGCAGATTGTGATGGCGACTCAGGAATTACCATGTCTTCTTTCTCAAGATCGCCAGCAGAAGCTCTGTTGATAACACCAAGAAATACTCGAAAGACGCTATCTAGTTTCTGATGAAGGGTGAGAAGGAATATATGAAATCCCTGCAAGTCACGCAGAGCTGCTCTAAATCCAATCCGAAATTCATGCCCTATTGAAGCCAAATCAGCTGCCTGATTGTTGTTCATTGCATCAGAAGCCTCTAGAGAAGATCCTAATTTTCCTCCTGTAATCTCGTATAATAATTTTGAAGCATACTCAGGACTGTTAATAAGGAGCTCAACCAGCTTAGGATAATTTTCTTGATCACTTGCACGCTTTCCTGCAGGTGGTCTTCGAGGAACCCCAGAGTCTATTGCTACAACGTGAAAATATGGACATGTTGTCTCATTTGAAGTTTGACTTACACTCAAATTGCAGGATTTTGGAGATTCTGTAATGTCAGATAGGTCAGAACTCTGTGATATTAATCCTGGGTTAGGAGTGCTTATTCTGCTATCTACAGAATTAGCTCTTCTTTCTTTCTGAAGTGCCCGAATCACTCTTGGCCTATATCTATCAATTGCAGAATCAAAGGCTGCCGCTAATGCATCCAAGTTCACAGAATTCACTTTATCAGCCAATAATAAGTTTGCAGGATTTCCGCGCCATCTCAGATGGCGACATGGAAGTCGATCTTCATTTCTTATGACAAGATCCAACATTAAAACCCTACCTAGGGCAGCTGCAGTCCTTTCTCCGGCTTCTCGTGAATCAAATGCATTTGAGCTCTCCAATAGAGGGGACCCATGGATGTAACTGAAATAGCAGGTCATAAAAGCAATAAAAGTATCAAAATGTAATTTTAGCATCATATAACATTGCCTTAGACCAGAACTAACTGTATCTTTTGTGACAGTAAAAGGGGAAATGTAACACAAGTACTTCCCAAAGTGGTCCCTGTCCTAGTGCACCGTAAAATTGTGCAAAGCCCCAAACTGTAGATCATCTAACTTGATCTTCCACTCCACTTTCCTACCTTTGCCTCCTTCATCTTTACCTATTTCGTTTAAGTTGTTTTTATAATCATTAAATTAAATATTCCAAATTATTGATTTAGTAATATATTCAAGCTAAACAGTAAAAAACATATATATATGCATCAAATCATGATTATGTGTTAGTATGCATTGGTAGACCATACATACAAATACAAGAATGAAGCAAAGAGTTGCTTCTCATTCCACAAGAAGCCATCAGCTGAGAGAAAAGATTGTCAAATCCAGCAACAGCTCCTCGGTTTTGGCTTAGGCTTTCTAAGCGAAGCCTAATTTGATAAGATTTACAACCTAAAAAGAGCAAAAATTATCTATCAAATAAATTCGCTTCCCATAGTAAGTAACAGCCTCCTGATTATATTCTCATAATTTTCAAATTGTGTTCATCTAAATTACCATCCTTCTCAAGCACTAATCCACCAGCAAAGGGATGTTAAGAAACTGGGTAATTAATGTAAATGTGCTCTAATGCTCCACAAAAAGATCAAGTTGCATACGCACTTCATTAGCAAAAGGCACCGGCTTAGCTCAAGAGCTTCCAGAAGTTCTGAACACGTCATTTCCACAATCTCGTCACCTTCTGAAATAGCTGCATCTTTTGCTTTTTCTGCAGCTTCCTTGATCTGTAACCACTCTGGACTACAGTTATGAATAACCCTGGACTGCAATATTTGGATACATAGTTAATGATATGACCTACAAAATCTAGCTAATTAAACATATAAACAATAACAATGAAAGTGAGAAGGAACGACTTGTGGAGTTTGGACACCTAGCCACTTTGCAAATTCATAGCCAAGACGTTCTGATTGTGT
Source organism: Solanum tuberosum (assembly GCF_000226075.1). Lineage (NCBI taxonomy): Eukaryota > Viridiplantae > Streptophyta > Magnoliopsida > Solanales > Solanaceae > Solanum > Solanum tuberosum. The sequence goes on from NW_006238952.1 coordinate 1,283,749, forward strand.
TGCCATCCTTGAAGAGGATATCTTTATAACAGCTGCAGCTTCTTTTGGAGAAGCATCATCATTTTCAAGTTCGTTAAATAGCGCAAAAAATACAACACCTCCAGAATTTACAGTCACCTGTGTTCAGTTGACATGAGCAAATAATTATTAAGAACACAACAATAATGTAAAATGCTCGAACTGTGGACATAATGTGTAGTTGACTTTCCCTTTGCCACTCGGTTCTTGTTAATAATAAATATAAAAAGTTGATTTTACACCACAAGTTCATTACTTTCTTTAATTCCCTCTCATACCAGAAAGTATGGTCAGTTGAAAATGATGCATAAGATTATCAAAATCAAGAAGTTCCTTGGTAAAAGAAAAGTTTAAGGAACTTAAAAAGAAAAAAGAGTTAGATGATTAAGGATAATGCTACAACTTTTTATTTTGGCCATACTATACTTGTTTCAGTCAATTCTACATCTTATTCAGGCAATCAGGTACTGAAGAAACATAATGTCAAAACTGAAATACCTCTAATGCTTTATTAGTTTCATCCTCGGACTGTTCAGTACTACTATTGTGCTCCGTGTGGTGAAGAGAAGACAGCATGTTCCACGAAAAGGTGCTTGATTCAATGTCCGAAACCGCAGCTTTTCCAAGTCTCTCCCATAAACTTACTTCTGTTGTTGGCTCAGATGGTAGAGGATCAACCTGATCAAGACTCAACTCTTCTGCACTGAACAAGAATTATACTGGAGCTACATTATGGTTGTAGTTTGTACTTTATTCGTTTATAAAGCTCAACTAGTCCAAGCAATTATTTGCACAATAGACAGAAAGAAGAATAAAAATTCCCATACTTTTAAGAATAGGGCCCACAACAACAGCTAAAACTTTGCTCTCATCTGAAAGTTTTTCATGAAACAAAGGTGTGTTATAACATGTGTCACTCATTTAATCTCAATATTTAAAGGAAAAACACAGTTCCCATTCTTCCACTTTTTTAAGAAGTGTCGACATTGTTCTAGACTCTCATGCAAAAAGAAACTTCATCCCTCAACTTGAAGAAGCTTAGCAGCTACCACAGGAGAAAAGACTTCTACCAAATGTAGGTACGTATTTTTCACTTGATTTCCTTGTGAAGAAGAAGATGAAAGACAGATAGGAGATCTTTTCACATGCTCCAAGTCCTATGTATAGAAACAGAACATGAATATGCCAACTTACAACTTCCTCCATTTCATTAGGCACTTTTTCCTTTTTGGACGATTTAAAAGAACGACACATTTCTATATTTGAAAATTCTTTAACATTCTAATTTAGTCCTTACAATATCCTCTTGGGGAATTGAAGTTGCATCTGTTGATAACACGATATGATGGGTACTTTGATTTGGGAGTGTTCTACACCTTTGCATTATGTATGAAAAGACATTTTTTTTTTCTTAAACTTCATGTCAAGTTAAACACCACCATATAGAATGAAACTGATGTAATAATAGCTTTCACCACGGATGTCTATAATTAGTTATAGCTCTAGGCTGCATATACTCGAGTACAATATAACAACAAATTTCAAGGAAGACAACTCAAATCAGGCTAAAAGAATCAAAATCACTACTCTCAAATCTCATTTAATGCTTTTTCTTTCACAGGGGACTGTAGGGAATGTGTGTGCCCAATACACAATAGTTGGACTATTAGCTTGGGTAAAGCATCAATGTCAGTTTCTTTGATCAATAACGTGAGTAAGCATCAATCAAAATGATCATTTGCTACCACTAACCTTAATGGCATGCTATCAGCTCGTCTAGGGAATCCGGAAGAGCGGTACTTGCTGCTACGTTTACGGACCAGCTCAAGCCATTGGGCGAACCGATACGCCGGCCCTGCCGTGATATCCCCCAACATATACAGCACCTGCAAAACAACAATGTTCCATCCACCCTTCAATTATCCAATCCCCCAAACTTCAAAAAAGCAATTAACAATGAAACTGACCCGAGAAGTGACAGTGAGGGGCAACGGGGCCTCAGGCTCGTCCGATCCCAGATCGAAATCTTTCTCCTCTTCTCTCTGCAAATACATAACTTCTTCCCACTTATATAAGATCGCTATAAGCAATACAAATCGACAGAACCCAGATCTATATAATTCAATACACACACATACTGCAACTACAGTAAAACTAAAAGCTCATAATGATTAAAGTGCGATGCCTATATCTATATGGTAGGTATTTTTTTGTGAAAAAGGGGACATGGGTGTTGTTGATTTGAATATAAAAGGTAATAATGTGAAGGAAAGAGAGCGTGCCTGAAAGGAGTACATGTCTTCTTGATTCTCATTGGTCATTGCCTTACTTTTCTTTGAAAAAGTAAAGTAAATTTTGCCGCTTTTTCTGGGTCGTTGAAAATTTGAGAGAATACGGTAAGTGGGGTTCAAGATCAATCAAAGCTGTTTAGCAGAGAGCGCTTTTCATGGAGATTGAAACTCAGGTGAGTCGCTTCCTTTTTTAAGTCGACAGTGATGATGACACACTCACAGTCGGCTGCTTTATGTTAATTTACGAATTTTGAATGCAGTCCACGGCGAATCTAGAAATTTTGCTTAATTATATCAAAACTTTAGTATATATATATATATATATATAATTTTTCGATGAAGGGTTTCAAGTAACATCAATGGAGCTAAACCATCACGTAGGTAAGGTTCATGAATGTATTTCCATTCACTCTTGTCAATTTTAACTAAACATATTCGATTAAATTTTTAAGATTTGCCTATTTTGAGAAATATTAACCCATGTTCGATTTAGCATAGAGTTAAAGAAAGTTAGTAGGTGTTATATAAAATCATGAGATGAAATCAGATGATTTGAAAATTTCATATTATATTAAATACAAAAATTAATTCACAAGTGTTTATATTTTTTTAAAACAACGTCCCATTTATATCTATTAACCATTTATTTCATATGTAAATAAAATTTATAATCAATATAAATAAGAACGGAGGGAGTAATACTTTTTTGACCAACAAATAGCTCAGTGAGTAAATTGTTTGTACTATGTGAGAGGCTTATATTAAATACTAGTACACTACAATTCATGTTCAATTTTTTTATTGAATTAATATCAACTAAAGTTAGATGAAACATTTACTTAAGTGGAGAACAAATAGCTTTGTAATAATTTTGTTTATTTGGCAAGATTGAATAAACAATTATGACTATTTTAATAATTTTACAACTTATGAGATTCTTATGTTTATGAGAAAATATAAAACACAAAAACTTCATATTATATGTCTAAAGAAAACTTTAACTTCATCTCATAATTTCATAGAATGATATTATATCATTATTAAACTAAAGATACGTAAGCAATGAAGAAAGGTAGAAACCATCTTTGATAAGGCTGCATAGTATTAGGTAGTGTAAAGGAGGACCCTCAACTATTAAAGTATGTCAAATGCAAACTAATGAACAAATGAATAGTTATTGAATTTGTTGATCAAGTTCATGTAAACAGCTATCTAAACACAAATTAGGCCCCTACATCAAGATTAACACTTGAATACTTCTAATCATCTCCTTCAGTACTTGTAATTATCTTGTTCAATATCAACCATATCAAAAAAGAGATATTTGGGCCGGGAGTTCCACCTCCAACACTAGCACCAACAGCCACATTACTCTTGCCAACCATCCTTAAGACCTGTTTGTTTATTTTTCAACAAAAAAGAGTCTTTTCAGAAGAAAACAATAACACAAACATGCCATAGAAAGACCGTTTCCGATTAGACAAAGAAAAGCATTTCATTCAAACCAGTTTGAGAAAGTAAAATTACTTGCCTGTTTGTAAATGTTATTGGGGTCAGCACCCAAGTTTTCAAGAACACGAGCGGCCACACCTTTACCACCGCGCAACAATCCAAGTAGCAAGTGTTCTGAGTCAACGTAATTATGCCCTGAATCACAAAACCAATCAACAACGAATGATTATACCATCCAACAAAAGGCTGAAATGGTTAGACAGGGGTACCTAGTTGGCTGGCTTCCTCTCGAGAGAGTTCAAGAACACGCTTTGCATGACGAGTAAAAGGGATTTCCACTGCAACGAATCCACTAACCTTGCCAGTAATCTTCTCTACTTCAATACAAGCATCTCTCAAATTGATTCCCATGGATTTAAGAACCTTAGCAGCAGTACCAGTTCTCGACCCAACAGAATTTGTTCTGTCCCAATTAAATTGTGACCTAGTCGTCTGGACTCTTCTTGTGCAAGCATAATTACTTTTACTGCTTTCTTGGTGGTGCGCTGCTCAGACATTGCTTTTGGGACAATTCGACACCCTCGTGGCTGTTTGACAAAAGTTGCAGCTGCCACTTTTGAATGGAGAGTTTCTCCAGATTTTGCATCTAATACATTGCACCCTCGCAGTCCTACAAAACTCTTCAGATTTAAGGAAGGAAATTTTACATCACATATCATTCTAACACTTGTTTGATTTTTCCGGGATCCATTGAATTGTCCATCCCTTTCACCAGCAACAGCAACTGAAGATGGAATGTTTATTGACTGAACTAAAGCTCTAGCCATGATGGACCTGCAACCTGAAAAGATCAACAAAATCATCATTAACAAACATCAAAATAACAGGTCAAATGAAGAAAATTAGTTCTAAAGTTTGAATCTTTACAGACGTAATGGTTGAATTTCAACACAAGAAATAAAGGGTCCAAGTAAAAAAATGCAGAAACACCGAACTCAAAACATACCCAAAACCAAATCTTGAAAAGAACCCTAATACCAATCTGTGTTATTCACCAGTCGTATATATAGGAATTTTACTTGCGTACCAATTTAGTTTTTTCCTATAAATAAGGGTTTTCTTTATTATAATTGATTATTGCATATAATTAAAGGAATTTTATTTTTTGGAAAAGCTACTTAATAAGACATACTTTACTATATATATACTTACTGTATCTCTAGTTTAAGAAAATTATGCATAATACCACTTTTAATATTTATACCATATATTTTTAAAGATTTTAATTAACGGTACATTAGAAATTTAAATTATTTTTTCATTAAAATTTAAACTCATTATTTCTCATTAAATTTAACTTCGAATTAGACCGAGGTATAATGCTTCGGATAGTGAAATCAGATTGTTTTCAAAGCTTCTTGTTCCATAAAAAAAGTTGTGTCGCATTGCAGATATTCTCTCCATTGAATATCACAATACAGAGGTAAGCTCTAATCTACTAATTCCTCAATGCAATAAAGTGGACCTCGACACCACCATCTATAACATACCTCAAATTCAACAAAATTTCTACTTTTTTTTTCATTATTCTCATGTATCTTGATTTACATCATGTTTATGTATTTGAGATATAATTTATTTTGTTGTAAAGTTTGAATTTATAAACTTTTACAAATTAGAATTATTTTTTTCATTGTAGGATCTTCATCTGCCAACATTCAAGCCGAAACTTTAAGATACAAAAAAAGAATTGATGAAGAAGATGGAGTTTATAATTATAGAATTACTATGGTTTATGATTTTGTTATTTTAGAAAAACTTGTGAGAGTTGATACGCAAGATTCTGTAAATCCGTTTGAGTTGTTAATTATTCATCAATTAATCCTTTAATTAAGGAAATAAGTTACACCCTTTAATTCAAAGTGATAAATGGTGTATCTTGACTTTCAAAATCGATGGATACATGTATCTCGTGAGTAATGATACATGTATCTCAATTACTCCTCTAATTAAGGAAATTAGTTGCAATTAATTAATTTAAACAAATAAAATATGTATCTTGATTTTAAAATTTGACAGATACTTATAATTCACGGATTTAGACTCATGTATCCTAAGCACGAAATGTGGTAGATACTTGTATCTCAACTACTCCTCTAATTAAGGAAATAAGTTACAACTAATTAATTATACAAATAAAATATGTATCTCGATTTTTAAATTTGACAAATACATGTATCACACAGATTCAGACTCGTGTATCCTAAGCACAAAATATGGTAGATGAAGTAATATTTGAAAATATTGGGACTCTTAGTAATTAGAACCCAAACTAATGGTATTTATGTAGTTTGCCCTCTATTTTTATCCTAGGTCAATAAGGATTCAGTTTAATGAATTAGTTTGACTTAACATGAGAAAGAAAGAAAGAAAGAAATACGCTTTAAATTTTTAAAATCGATTAAAAAGGAAAATAAATAGTATAAAATGGGATACAGAGAGTATATAATATTTAATTAATTTTAAAGTTCTAAGCAATATTATTAAGGAGTTTCATATTTTTAATATAGTATAATACACATATTTAATGTTTTATTTGGTTTTTTAAAACTTTATTTATCGTCAAACTAATACACATTATTGGGGAAATGTAAAAGATTATTTTATTTAATTATTTGATTTTTGCAAGTGATGCCTGAGGCTCACTTAAGATACTATCTATTTACCAATAATAATAATAATAATAATAATAATATATATATATATCCCTTTCATGAAAAGTTATGAAATTTATGAAAAGTTGGGACTTTGACGAAGAGTTGCGACTTTTATGAAAAGTTGCGACTTTTATGAAATGTTGTGCCTTTTATGAAAGGTTATTACCTTTTTGAAATGTTGCAATTTTTCCAAATAGTTGTAACCTTTCTGATAAGGCACAATAAATATTTATTCACACTACCCTTTGTTGTCTATAAATAGAAGGATTTCCTCTTATTTTAATACCAAAAAAATTCTGAACCTCTTCTTCTTCACAATTAAATATTTGTGTACTTTCCTCCTGTTGAGTGGCTCATTGACACCATTGTTTATGTTACAGATCCTGATATGTATTTTTAAAGTCATTAATTTATGTTTATGTTATAAAGGATAAATGATAAGATGTACTAATAATTTTCATTTTTCTTTACATTATTAGTGTTTATTACTACGCAATCTTATATGTAAGATAATATAGTGTTTTAGTTTTAATTACGAATAGGTTTTAAGTATTATCTTATAAATTCCATGATATTAAATTCTCGCGTGAAACGCATGTAATTTTACTAGTAAATTAATAATTTAGAGCTTGAATTTCGAGATCTCATCGAAAATGACTCTTGGATGATTTTTTTTTTCTTCTTTTTTGGAAAATTTTCCTGATTTAATTGAAAAAGATTGTGAAAGTGAAAACTTGGACCAAGTAGATCCTGTGGTGCTTATATTTGGAGTGACAATAACTTTTGTTTTGTTTTTAGTTTAAGACAAGCCCTTGTCACGGATAGTGCACACAATATGACGCGCCCATCATAATTGTGGTGTTAGGGCCAACTTATGCGCATCACAATTACTTTTCACCAGTATAGCTACCTGATAACTCAACCTTCCATGGCTTAGACAGGCTAATAACGTTTGTCAAATGTAAACTAGTGAACAAATAATTATTGAATTTGTTGATGAAGTTCATGTAAACGGCTATCTAAACAACTATTTAGTAAAATTGAATAAACAATTGAGGCTATTTTAATAATTTTGCAACTTGAAAGAATCTTATGTTTATAGGAAAATATACCACATAAAATTTCCACGTCCAAACAAAACTTCAACATGATATAATGATATCATATGAAATGGCCAAATGGCCCTAAAACTTTTTGAATGTTATAGTATCAGGTAGTGTATAGGCTGACCCTCAACTCATTAAAGCATGTCAAATGCAAACTAATGAACAAATAGTTATTGAATTTCTTCATGTAAACAGCTAAAACAGAAATTAAGCCCTACATCAAAATTAACACTTGAATACTTCGAATCATCTCCTTGAATATTTCTAATTATCTTCTTCCATCTAAAAAAAAAAAAGATACTTGGGCCAGAAGTTCCACTTCCAACACTATCACCAACAGCTACATTACTCTTGCCAACCACGCATCCGAAAGACCTGTTCATTTATTTTTCAACAAAAAAAGAGAAACTGATTACAAGGAAGTCAAGCTCAAGTAAACAGATATGGGTACCCTACTCGTGGTAGGTAGGTAGAAAGACTGTTTCCAATCAGACGAAGAAAAGCATTTCAAACCAGTTTGAGAAAAGTAAAATTACTTGCCTGTAGGTAAATGTTATTGGGGTCAGCACCCAAGTTTTGAAGAACACGGGTAGCCACACTTTCACCACCGCCCAACAATCCAAGTAGCAAGTGTTCCGTGTCAATGCAATTACGCCCTGTATCACAGTGAATAATTAGACCATCAACAACAACAATAGGGGCTGAAATGGTTAAACAGGGCTACCTAGTTGGTGGGCTTCCTCTCTCGAGAGTTCGAAAACACGCTTTGCACGACAACTATAAGGAATTCTCACTGCAATGGATCCACTACCCTTGCCAATAATCTTCTCTACTTCGATACGAGCATCTTTCAAATTAATTCCCATGTATTTAAGAACCTTAGCAGCAGTACCAGTTTCCTCACCAATAAGACCCAACAGAATTTGTTCTGTTCCAATTAAATTGTGACCTAGTCGTCTGGACTCTTCTTGTGCAAGCATAAGAACTTTTACTACTTTCGTAGTGGTGATCTCGTACTCTGCTTTTGAGACAATTCGACACCCTTGTTGCCGTTTCACAACCACTTTTGAATGGAGAGTTTCTCCAGATTTTACAAGTAATGCATTGCCCCCTCGCAGTCCTACAAAACTGTTCATTCGAACACTCGTTTGATTTTTCCAGAATTGTCCATCCCTTTCACCACCGGCAACTGAAGATGGAATGCTTATTGACTGAACTAAAGCTTTAGCCATGATTCATGTACCTACATGATAGCAAATCAGAAAAGATCAACAAAATCATTAAGTAAAAACATCACAATAACAGATCAGAACAACTCATATGAACAAAATTAGTTCTAAAGTTTCAATCTACAATAATGCAGAAACACTTAATTCAACGCATACCCAAAACCAAATCTTGAAAAGAACCCTAATACCAATCTGTGTTATTCACAGAAGCCGTGTGAGAGCTATGTTCTATATATATAGGAATTTTACTTGGTATTGAGTTAGTTTTTTTTTCCCTATAAATAAGGGTTTTCTTTATTATAATCGATCATTAAGTATACTTGAAGGGATTTTATTTTTATTTCAAGTCAATTAGGATTCGAGTTAATTTGACATGCACCAGAAATAAAATAAGGTAAAAGAACATTTTTTAAATTAAATTTTTATTAAATATAAAGATGTGACATTCTTTTTAGAATTGACTAAAAAGGGAAAAAGAGTATATAATATTTAATTGATTTTAAAGTTCTAAACAATATTATTAAGAAGTTTTATGCTTTTAATATAGTATAAATAAATTATACACATATTTAGTTGAATTTTATTTGCTTTTTTTAGAACTTTATTTATCGTCAAACTAATACACATATTTGGAAATGTAAAATATTATTTTATATAAATTTCTTTACAAGACTCTTGGAAGATTTATGTTTTCTTCTTTTTTTGGAAAATTTTCCTGATTTGATTGTGAAAACTTGGAATAAGTAGATCCTAGGGTGCTTATATTTGCAGTGGCAATAACTTTTGTTTTGTTTATAGTTAAAGATTCAAGCCCTTGTTTATTGTTCACGTCACCCATGCTTTTCATTTTTATTTTAAAAAAAAAAACACAATATGACGCCCATCGGTGTTAGAACCAACTTATGCACATCATGACTATATTACACTAGTATAGATACCAGATAACTCGGCCTACCATGGCTTAGACAGGCTAATAAACATTCTTTTACACCACCTGTACATGTTTTACGAAGGTAATATTGTAATGGATAGTTTGGGACATCCTAAAGAACGCTAGAAAGCGTTGTTTGATAAGCCTGCATAGTATTAGGTAGTGTAAAGGCTGTCCCTCAACTCATTTAGACTTCACTAGTAAAGTCTGTCAAATGTAAAGTAGTGAACAAATAGTTATTGAATTTGTTGATCAAGTTCATGTAAACAGCTATCTAAACACAAATTAGGCTCTTAACTAACACTTGATACTTCTAATCTTCTTCTTGGATTTCATCTTTGGAATAAACAAAAAATGAAGAACAAAAAGCCAGAAACAAAAGAAAGAAAGATCCTTTGACATTTAATGGTGACAGAGCTATTTACATTATGCTGTCTGATCAGAAAACTTCAGGGAGTGGCTTGCCTTCAAGAAATGACTTGAACAACACAAGTGATCTCTCTGGCTGTGAGAAAGGAGCCTCATGAGAAGCACCTCTAATCGTCGCAAATGAGAGGATATTATCATAAACATGTGTCCATCCACCAACCTAACACAGCAAAAAAACGAAAAATGAAATGAACTTTTGCCTGAAAAACAGCAAACTGGACGCGATGAAATAAGATTGTTTAACTTCTATACATTAACAATGTAATTGCAACCTTCTAATGAATTTTAAATTGCACTGTTAGTGGATGTATAAGTTTAAATTTATCCATATATATTACCTGTTGTCCTGCAAACCAAACTCTATAGGGGACAGTTGTGTTCAGCTGCATCTGCCTTGCTAGTTGTTGAACAGTTGCTCGGCTTCCAATCAGTGGAACAACAGAATCTTGATCCCCACTGTTTGTAAAGAGTTTTAAGAGCATTGGTGTTAGACGTCAAACGAATTGTCAAGCTCACATGAGGAATTAAGTGCATGAAGGGACATTAGATGTGGCTGCATTTGTACCTGTATATTAAGACTGGAATTCTTTCTTTGATAAGCGTTCCTATTATGGAGATGGTTGGTATCTCTATGTCAAGCAGTTGATAGTCCAAAATGCTGTGGAAGCAATGAGAAGTATCTGTTATTTAGGGAGTTGTAAACTGGCAAATTATTGTACCAGAGGCAATGGTCAATAAAAAACTCAAGACTAGCTATGTTGTTCGAACTTTTTAAAAATATTGCCAAGTGCACGTTGGATCCTCCATATGTAGTGTCTTTTTTGGAGGATCCAACACAGGTGCAGTAGCATTTTTGGGGTGTCCGAGCAACATAGGAGACTAGAAGATGGTGATTATTAATATGCCTGCTAAGTTGAAGCCAGTGGAATGATACACTTCATATTCTGCTACGGATTTAAGTTATATCCACTCATATGGTAGCAATTTAGTTACAGATTAACTTATGACCTGATTGTGTGAATACTTTTTCTTTTGTCACTATGCTATTCGGCTGTTGATCGTTTTAGCAAAGCAAGAATCCTTACCTGCTGCAAACAGACCATCTGCGTACTCCAACAAGCTCAGCATGAAGAGCCCTTCTCACATCTTTTCGGTTCAAGTAATTGACAACTTCATCTTCCACACATACATCTAACTTCTCGGCATTTTCCTGGTTATTAGTATCACTTAAGATAGTCAATTTAATCAGATAAGAACACGAAAGAAGCCTGAAAAATAAAGGGAGAAAGTACACTTACTTGAGGACTTATAATCTTGGATTGGGAGAGCACAGAGGAAATACAAACATCAAGGGTAACATCATACTTGTCCACAAACTTACTGGTTTCTCTACTCACTAAACTCATGACTCTCGAACAGATTGGCGATACAGTGTCTCTGTAGTACTCGCTAACATATCGAGAATAATTACAAGCAGAACTAAACATTCTGTATGTAGGATCTGATATTAGACCATGAGACCAGAAGTACTCTGCCCTCGAATTAAAATCAGTAGCAAATTCCAGAACCGGATTACCTAGCTGCAACGAAACAAAAAAAAGGAGGGATTAAACAGAACTTTTCGTCTAAATATCTCAATTACATGTAACAGCAAACAAATGCATATAAGCAACAAAGAAGTACATGTGATCTGCAACTTATTTAGAAACTTTAGGATAAACTTACTGCAATTCCTTTTAGATTGAACAGCTGTTGCTTCTTGTTAAATGCCATCATGAGCTTAGCTAGTTGAGGTACATAATGTCCTGTAATTAAACAAGCCAAAATGTGATTAACAAAGAACAAAAGACATAAAAATACCAAATAATTTTCCATCTATGACACATATAAGGAATAATCCTACCTGCATAACTTTCACCAGTTAGAAACAAATTGCTTTTACTGTACTGTGGAAATTTATGGAACCAGCGTAGTAAGAAAACAACATTGTCCCTGGCTTAAGAATACATAAAAGATAACAGCTTTAGAATGCAAAGCATAAAGCAAGAAATTTTAAAATTCAAAAAGGCTAAGTTCAATTAGGACAAATAAACAAGGATAAAAAAAAATCAGAAAGTTTTCCAGAATCCACATTAACAATAAAGAGAACTTGCTTTTCCTTTCCATTAAGTTGTAAGTTACTATTATACTGCTGAAGATCAGCAATCACATGCTCATCATAAAAGTCAAAAAAGAAAAGATGAAAAGGAACAAGCTTTTTAGAAAATGAACCAATAGTTGGAATGCATGTTGAATTAATACTTGACATCTATGTTGCTCGGAGTCTCCAAAACTGATGCCACGCCCATGTCAGTTCCTCAAAAACTGCACTACTTTTGGAGGATCCAACACGCATTCATAGCCATTTATAAAGAGTCTGAGCAACATAGCTTGGGAGTGGCAAAAATACCTGTTACTTCATCATTTACTGTCTCATAGGAAGAAGTATCAGATGAATAAGAGAAGCCAACTCCAATTGGGCTTTCCAAATACAACATGTTTGCCTCTGCAAATATTTCAAGAAAACACAATCATTTTTTCTACTTCTCAGAACTATACAGTTACCAAAATAAAAAAAATGGGAAAATATTCTTGGAAAAATGTTATATCACCTTTGTTCCAACTGTGTTCATTTTTAACAAGACCTTCTCCTCTTGGTCTAAATGGTCCATTTTCAGAAAATGCACCAACCCCAAGTGAAGAACATCCAGGTCCTGCATATAAAAATTGCAAATACTCAAAAAAGATTGAAACTTTATCAACAAAAAGAACACCCAATCCCAAAAACAAGAATGTCTTGAAATTGTATACCTCCATTCAACCACAAAACTAAAGGCTTTGAAGCTGGATCTGTTTCAGCTTCAACAAAATAGTAAAAAAGAGATCTTTGCTTCTTATCATCAACAGTAACATATCCTGAAAATTGTTGAAACCCCACTTGAGGTTGTCCAGGCAATTTAATGATCTTGTCTGGATGAGGCAATGCAGACACAATTCCTACACAAACATAAAGAAGAAAGAGAAAAACAGCCATAGCCATTGGTTTTGAAATCTGCAAATTCATAAGGAAATGAAGAGATTGAAAGTCAAGTTATTACTAAAAGAGAAAGAGTTCTATATATATATAGTGTAGTTGGTGCGTAGGTACGATTTTGACAAAATTCAGTAACTTTAATCCAAATTTTATATTTATATTTAAAAATTCAATGTATTACACATTTTAAAGTGAAGATTTATAAACTTAAAATTCTAAGACATTTTTGTTAACACATAGCATGCCTAAACCAACTTATTATCAATATCATTAATAAAAAAAAATTATCACTTCTTGTCTGTAGTTACTGTAGGCATGGTAATATATTGATGAGATAGAGACCAAAAAATGACCAGAGGGGAAATTCTTTTTAATTAGGTGGTGGCCTCCACTTTGCCTACCATGGGGCTTGTGTCAGCACTCAAAATTCTTCTTTATTCCCTCTCTTACATTTTACAGGGTACAGTATATTTTTTGTCCATTCTGAGAAAAATGAGACTTTTCTGTATTAGAGTAACTTCTCATTTTATCTTTTATGAGAAGCTTTCATAATTAAACAAATGATGAAAGTAGTACTTTGTTATAATCAAGCGCTTATCATCATGCTAAAAGTTATAACTATAGCAAATGCACAACTTTATTTCTTAAGTAAGTCAATCAAGCAAGTGTCATATTTGATCAGTACTCCGATTCAGGCCTTGCTATAGGCATGATGTTGGCATTACTCAACATACGCCCTTCATATCAATTTGATTGACACGTGCTTTCAAAAAGTATAGTCTTTTAAATAGTATAATCTTAAACATGTCAAGTAAAATGTTAAAATTGGAAAAATTTACTAAAGATAGAGAAAAGACTTTTTGAGACAGATTAAAAAGGAAATATGACGCGTAAATTGGGAGGGAGAGAGTATAAGTTTTAGGTTCCCAAGGGGCAAGATAATAAGTACAAAGTTAAAAACCAGCACATAGTAGGTCATCTTTTTGGGCAGGTAGCTAAAACACTGGAAAGGTATGTTTCTTTCTTGAAAGTAGCTTTAAAAGAATACTTTTCTATGCCTCACTAAATGTATGAAAAATGAACATAAATTATGGTGTCTAAGGAAACAGAATAATTATTTTTTTGCTTCATCTTCAAGTAAAGAGCATGACAGGATCATAGTTTCTTTTCTTGCAACAACTTATAAAGCTTTAGTAAATTTTACGAGCGTGAAATACACGCGCATCAATAAATATTAAATCGGCAAGTCTTAACCCTTGAAGTGATAGTACTTCAAAAGGGTAATGAAAACAGAACATTATGAAACTTGAAATGAGACTTTTAAAATTTGTGGTTCAAAATGAATTATAGAAATTTGTGTGGTTGTAAATCATTTTATTAAGGGTAAAATAGACATTTTACAGTCAAATTGTTACTTAATATAGAAATGTGTCATTCTTTTTTAAACTGACTAAAAGAGAAAGTAAGTCACATAAATAGAGACAGAGGGAGAGATAAAACAAAGGGAAAATGAGATGTAGTCCACTAAAATTAGTCTTGTTCAATGAATGTATAAAATTTGATAATGACATATATATACTCCAAATCAAATACATCAATCTTGTAGACATTTTCTTTATGTATGTATTAGGTTGAATGGATTATTATAATATATAGTTTTTGGCCACCACAAGAAAAAGGAGGTCATATAATAATAAAAAATGAAGTATCATGATTTGTCAATTCACTTTTCACACACCATTTACAAGAACCCATTATACCTTCTACTTCTAAGACAGGGTCCCCCACACCCTACCCCCAGTCCCCTACAACACAGAAAGAACCTTTCCAAAAGTTGCACTTGCTTAAATCATTCCCTTTTCCCCACTTGCATAACTACCCAAAAGCAGAGACAGATAGACATCTAAGGTTCCGCTCTTTATCGCATTGACAAAGTTAGAAATTTTTTGTCTAAATATTTTACATACACAATATAAGTTTTTAACGAAAGGTATTCAGCTATCTTTCGATTTATGTGCCTTTGTCACTAGATTTTAGGCCCCTTCATGGTCCAATCTTTGTTTAGTGACTAGCCAAGATTGAAATTTTACCGGTGCATTGCATTTGGTGTTTCGAGTTGAGAAGATCCAATCATTTTATGTATAAAATAGTCTATGGTATCTAGATATACAATATAATTTTTTGGGAAAATACATAAAAATCCCCTGAACTTGGTCGAATAACTTATTTTAATATTTAAACTACACAGGCGTTTAAATACCCCTTAACATCTTTGAAATGATTTTTTTTTCATCCTGAGACTATAACACCACTCTCTCCCGCCACATCATAGCCACGTAACCGCCACATCATAACCATGTAGGCACCATGCCATTAATTTTTATTTCTTTTTTACTTATTCACTATTTTTTCTTAAACACTTTTGAAAATTAATTTTATCAATTGATTAATTTATAAATGCATACCCCACACCTCTCTTTCTTCTTCATTGTTATTCACCATTATTCCAACCTTCCATACTTTCTTTTCTTCTTCTTCACTATTCAACAATATTTAAGTCACTTTAAAGAAGAAAATTCACTAATATCACATTATCTTCTTTGAACCCTCCCAACGAATTTATCCACTTGGAGAATGGATTTTTTTGAAAGCCAATATTTTAAATTTACCCACTTGGAGAATGGATTTTTTGAAAGCCAATATTTTCTTGACAACTCAAATAAGAAATGAAGATTGCATAAGAAAGTTAGTCCAAAAAAATATAAATTTTATGAAAAATGTTTGAATGGATCTAGAAATCAAAATGGGTCATTCAAAATTTAAGAAAGTTTACATTTGCCAAATCGACACCAATAATATAGAGTGAAATTGACGTCAATAAAATGACATTGATATTGAATTTTACGGATTAGTAAAAGACTAGTGAAATGAAAATAGTGGATAGAGGTGGGGATGAAGATGGAGGAGGAAATGTTTCAATGGAGAAAGATGTGTATTGAGGAAGACAACAAAATGAAAAGAAAAAAAAATTAAAGAAATTAAAAAGGGGATTCACTAATTTCATTTACCTATTAAGAAAATTTACATATTTTAAAGATTTAATATATATAAAAAACTATTTAAATAATTTGTTATATATAAGCCAATAAATAAAGGTCATGTGTAGGGCTTTAAAAATTCAGCTTTTTTCTTTGTTTTCACGCACTTTCAGGAGAGTACACTCACTCTCTCTGCCACATCATCCCTTAGGGGGTGTTTTAATCACTTCAAAGATGTTTAGGAGGTATTTTTAAACACCCGTATAGTTTAAGTACTAAAGTAAGTTTTCGTGCCAATTTCGGGGGGGTTTTTATGTATTTTCCCTAAATTTTTCGATAAAAATAATTCTCACATCATGCAACTCTACCATTGCCTCTACATTGTCTTCTTTTCAGCTAAACATTAATATTACTTTAGTACCCAATTGGATATTAGCTGTTAACACTTAAACACAAGTCAAAGATATCTTTTCGGTACCATTTTTCAAACTCTATACTTAAACACAAGTCAAAGACATCTTTTTGGTGCCATTTTTCAAACTCTAACCTTCCCTAACTAACTTAAGAAATATAGTGCACCTAATATGTTGACTTAATTTAATGTCAATGCATCACTTTTGGACGGTAACAACGTTTTGATTTATCATTCTACTTTTTAACAAAATAGACAACCTGCTATAACATGTTAAATTTCAATAATAATCTCAAAAGTATTACAATATCATCAACGTTACGCGTATAATTTAAATCTTATTCATTAACCTACATTGAGACTTAGAGAAGCGAAGAGTTGGTATGATTAGAAACTCCATCTAGATGTGATATATGAACATTTGACATTTTCCCCCAAAAGATATACATACAAGTATTTCCTACTAGTACTCCTTTGTCTCAATAGTGCACCGAGTGACAAGTAAAGATGGACGGAGGGAGAAAGGATGAACAGTAGCATCTTTCCAACAACAACAACAAAAAAGACACATTACATCTTCTGCACGCTCAAACATGATGTTCTTTTTATTTTATGAATTTCATGCCAGCAATAATAATGTTTCACAAAGACACTCATGAATTTTTCCCACTTCCACCTGCACTCTTCCTTCAGCTGGGGTCTTTGACAAGTCTTGTGTTGTTTGAGGACAACAGACACCCAATAAAATCTAAAATCAACTCAATAAAGCACCAGTTCCTCAGAACAAAAAGGATTCACAATGAAACATAAATCAACTCAACTAAAGCACCAGAATTGCATAAATCTGAAGTTGCATCTCAATGCACACATGACCAAACATGTTCATGTTACACGACCCTAGTAGCGTTGTATGAATTCATAAGGCCACCCTCAGAAAAATATATACAGAAGATTCACATATGCAACCAGAAGTTCATAAGATTTACATTTGGTTATCCAAACGAACAAATCAATTAGAATCCCCATACATTAAATCAAGAACCACTAACCAAATACTAAACACCATGCACCAACTTTACTATCATTGAACTACTGATCATAACATTTTCAATACATAATAAAAAAAGTTCACATAGAGAGAAATTAGTCGAGAGAACTAGACACTTCAGAAAGGTATTTTGTGGAAAGGTTTATCACCTTAACAAGTAAATGTATCTGCGAAGAACATGACCACTTGAGGGCTTAAGCAACCAAAGACACTAAACAGAGGGTCAGCAACATCAACAAAAAAGTCAAAACAGTACTAAATACAGATATAGCTACAGAAGTTAGCTTTACATGTCACTGGTCTATGTCTGAAATGAACCAACCATGGTGAATAACCGAAATCTAAACAGCATTTTGTGAGATGGGTCCGAGGTAATCACCCTCCAAGCTCACAACTGCTTGGAATTCCTTCTCCGCCTCCACATACCTTGCTCCAACCACGATGAAACGCACCACAGTGTCTTTCTCAATTCTTGACATCTTCTCATTCATAAAGATGGGATTTTCTCCAGGCACATACTTATAATCAGCCATCTTCTGATGAGAGAGGTATACCTTGTCAGTGGGGCCACATCTCAAGAAGACACCATGCTTCAAGATCTTGTCAACAACCCCTTCCAAAATCTCTCCACGGAATATCTTGAAGGTAATGCAGCTGAATTCTACAGGGAAAAGCACATCACCAGTGTGTTCTCGAACTTTCCCTTCCCCAATCCTCTCCAATGTAGTAAGAGCCATAAAGTAACCAAGATTTTTGGAGGCCTTCTTGGAAGCGAAGTCATCCAGGAGGCGAATAACAATTGCCTTCTGAAGCATTAAACCTTCAACATCAAGGTTCTCAGCAGGGATTATCACGTTCCATGACAATTGAGATTTCAAATACATTTTGTATGACCTGTCACAAATCAAAACACAGTTATAAGTGAATAACAGTAATAGCAGCAACTCCTTATTAGCTAAACTGACTGTCGGAGCAGAATGGTGAAACAGAGTTTCACTGACAAGGAAATAAATTTTTAAAAGAACCGAATCACTTAAGGAGCCAACTGCAGATAAGTGTTTATGCCCAGCATGAGTTGGTAACAACAACATAGGGTCTGGGAAGGGTAGTGTGTACCCAAACCTTACCCCTGCCTTTGGAGGTAGAGAGGTTATTTCCCTTAGACCCTGCTCAAGAAAAAAGCACAACACCTAGCACAAATTGGTAACTTGAGAAAAAAAAAAGGGGGGGGGGGGGGGGGAACAAAGTGTTTTAGGAAAAATTTTATTCTTTTGTTACTCTTATCGTGCGTAAGGTGTGATCTAATTCCTCGTTCTAACTCGACATTTTGTGCTTTCAGATCATGCCTCCTCGTAGAGCTTATGGAAGTAATGCAAATGCAAGGAATGCAAACGTAGCTCCTCCAGTTCCAAATCAATAAGTTTCGAATGCAGAATTTAGGAACGCCATCCAACTTTTGGCTCAAAGTGTGACTAATCAGAACAACCAGCAGGTTCCAGTTATTATACTTACAAATTACATTGTTAAGTAGATAAAACTTAAATTCGTAATGAATAATACACATATCCATCCTTCCCCCTAGGTTTTGGGCAACATGTGAAAATCAACCTACCAAATGCCCCATATTTCAATCAGCTTCCTGTACAAGCATTTTCGGAGAGTCAAACAATACAAAATGCATAGACATTTCACGGAGACAATTACAGTAATATGAGAGTAAATTTAGATAAGAAAAAGGAAACACCGAATAACCTAAAACAATACGATTAGGAAAACTTTCAATTACTAGGGTAAAATCTGCAGCAGGGTTTCTGAAACAATTTTAGAATGATAACAAAAGATAAATTGGGACTTCACCTATGCTTTTGAGCTGCTAAAGAGTGCGGACAATGAGCAAAAAATGGAGAAAAATAGATTTATGTTACAGTAGACTACAACATCGCATGATCGGAAAGTAACAAGTGAAGGAAACAATATGAAAAATTCTGAACATTGAAAAAAAAAAGAACCGGCGATGGCGGCACAGTTGTGGGACTAACCTTTTGTGGAGAAACCGGCGATGGCGACGGCGACCGAGACCGAGACGGTAAGGGTTATGTTATTTTCAATTGGGTTCAGTTTAGTCCTTTTTTCATTCATAGTCTAATTATTAGCCACGTGTTTAGATTCTTTTATATGGCTTTGTACTCTTCATTTTCACCCATATCGAATTACTTATTATGTTTTCCTAAGTTAATTTTCATGTCTTGTTCCATTTGTAAATTAGCTTAATTATTAAATCATATATTTATCAACTTATTTTATTTTAATTAATAAAAATTAATCTATGATCAAATCTTACCAAAATATTTTTTAATTTGATATATGTTATTGTAGACAATATTTGACGTGAGAAATAATAATATAGTGGATCTTTGAGCTTGAATTTAGTGGCCTTAAACTTGACTTGTACTTGAAATTCAAGGGTTTGAAGCTTGATCTTGACGGATGATTGAATTCAAGAATTTTTGAATTTCATGTCAGCTATAATAATGTTTCACAAAGACACTCATGAATTTTCCCACTTGCACTTGCACTTGCACTCTTCCTTCTGACATGTCTTGTGTTATTAATGGAAATAATGTAATTCAACAAAAGGTAACATTGACACAGACTTTTGCATCACTCAAATTGATTATACAAACTACTAATTACAAGTTAACTGTTCTCAAGCTCTACCATTTCAAAATTCCAGAAAAACAAACCGGAAGAAATAAATCAGAAGAAGAAAGAATATCTATCTGAATTGTAAACCCAAAAGGAAAAAGGAAAAAGGAAAAGGGAAGAATACAATCCGTAAAAGAATAGACATCAAACAAGAACAGATCATGGAGATGCCTCCGAATCAGTACTCATTTTTCCATTATTAGGTTGGTCAATCTCTTTACGAGATGCTTCCCACAGCTGCTGTTCTATCCCCAGCTTCCTCAGCTCTATCAAACCTCTTTCAACTGTGAAAATGAGCAACGGAATTACTATACAGTCAATATACTTCAATTACACAATCAACAGACAAATTTAACTCTTGTTTTCACCATTCGAGTCCCTCCTCACAAGCCACTTCATTTATAGCATTATGAAAGATTCAAATAGACTAATAATGTTATCTCAAGTCATCATTCTCTCCTCTGTAAGCATCTTTTTTTCTTTACTTGAATACCTCATCATGCCAAGCATCTATAAACTTGAAAAATTGATGAAACTCAATTTGGAATATAGGTTCCATCAAGCCCTATCAGTGGAAAGGGAGAGAAGAGTTTCAATTCTTTCAGCTGTCCTTCATAAATATGCAAGAGAATAGAGAAACAAAGAAATAGGGTGTGTGTGGATGGAAGACATATAGAGGATATATTCTCATGGCACCATCGAAAACATGAAGTTTAGGTAACACTAGCTTTGCTAGTCCAGTGCTAACCAATGCATGTGATGATCAATTATAGCTTTACACAAAAAGCTCTTCCACCAAGGCCTACAAAAGAATCTTCTATGGCACCACTGACAATATGAAGTCTAGGTAAAACTAGCTTTGTGGGTCCCAATCTAACCAACGTCTGATCATAATTTTACACAAATATAGCTTTTCCACCAAATCGACAAAATAATGCCAATTATAGTTTGACACAATATAGCTATTCCAACAAGCCTACAAAGTATGGACTTACTACCATGACAAGTGGAAGCTCCTAACATGCTTTTAGAGGCATCTTAATTGCTGTTCAAGAGAGCAAAGAGCAACTCTGTTACAAGTGAAGGGACAAAATTATTTTTAAATTGTTTCTACATTAGTTATTACAAATTCAACCCTATTGCATGTGTAACTTTACGTAGTAAATATCGTTCAGAATTTTTCCTTCTACTTTCCTTTAAACTGTTTAAATTGAAATTTCCTACCATAACTGTAAACCCTATTTGGTTGTAATTTTTCCTAGTATGGTATATTAATGAAAGTTGCATATTACCAATAAAGAGAAAGAACATGTGATTTTTCAAAGGACTTCAATTTCCATGTTAAACATACTTTCCTAAATTTTAAAATGAAAAGTTCCTTTGGAAGTGTTGAGAAAAATAAAAATAAAATTATAATAGGAGACAAATCTTGTAGGAAAGTGAAATGTAGTAGAAAGACCAATTTAGCTCCTATCCGACCTCAAGGTAGCATCATAAAATGGGGGTATCCAGAGGGTTAAGCTATAATGGATCAAGAGACTCGGCTATATATTGCAGGAGCTTGGGTTTCATTAGTAGTATAAATTACTAACAAAATTTTTGTGCTTAAAACTTGATTAAACATAATAAGATTCTAGGTACATGGACTTTTTAGGAAGATACTATTTCTATAACAGGAATTTCCATGCAAGGCTCCAATGGAATTGTTTAAGTGGCAACAACGGAATGTGATAGCTACAATTATTTGAGCTTTTAGTAGTAGTATGGATTGCATTCCTTTATTCAAGAAAAAAGTTGAGGAAGTTAATTACCATCAACTGCATCATGAGTGGTTGGTGACTGTCCACTACGGCCAATCCAGACCTGAAGCCTCTCTTCTGCAATATCCTCTTCTACACAATGCACTTTGGCTCTCCTCCAAAAGTATGTAAGCCAAGCCTGCAATTTTAATGATGGATCATCACGTGGTGGAACTAGTGCAACCGAAATTGGTCAAGTGGAATACTCCTCAAGTAGTTTCAACATTCAATTAATTCAGATCTTTATAGATCTAAAAAAAATTCCATCCTGTAAAATTGGTCTCAACAGAGCATGTATGTAATTTTTTTCTTTTGAAAGGAGTATGATATGTATATCTTCCCAGCATGCCAATTGATATTAAGGGCCAATACAACAGAAGAAGAGGAAATGGCTCCAGAACAAAATAACTAAATCACGGAGAAAAAAAAGACAACTGACCTCCTTGAAAAGAACATCTTCCGATTCCTCTTGCCCCAACTCTGCAACCAAAAACACACAGCTCTAGATCAAACCCTTGTAAGGAATCCCAAGAAAGAAGGCACACGTTATACCATAACAGATCAACAGCCTCCAGTTTTAACAAGGCATGACCTATATACCAAATAATCTAGAAAAAGAACAAATACTGAAGTCCAAAGTGGGGAATTGACACTGATTTTTTAAAGGAATTGCATCTTTTACATCTGCATAGAAATCCCAAAGAGAGTCTATATGTACACACATAGGCTCAAGAAAGGATTATTCCAGCTGCTCTCAAATAAACAGCAGATTTTCTTAAATACCCCCCCTCCCCCACCCCC
>NW_006238952.1:1307626-1341153 GCF_000226075.1 Solanum tuberosum
CACCCCCACCCCCACCCCACACACACACACACCTTCTTCTATTTTCCCTCCCCATGGGCGAATTGAGCCCAGAAAAGGGAGAATGACATTCAAGTTTTAACAAATTCTTAAAATAGGAACCTAAATAAATTGATCTACAAATCCTAGTTAAGGAGGATATTCAAATAACCAACAAACAGAGGTATTCCAAATCAAACATGTTCAAATTTGTATAAAGTGAATTGAGCAAATTCCTTACCATATGCATCCATCAACTTGGGGTCAGCACATGATTTAGGATCTGCCAAGCAACAAAAGCATAAAAGACAAGAGTCAGTGTTATTCTATTTTATTTTATTTTTTCTTGAGATTATTCTATTTTCGAACTAACAAAAGATTGATATTATTCGATTTTAAAACTAACAAAGATGGAGTAGGGGCTTGACATAAGAGAACTGCACCAGATGGAACGGCAAGAAGACTAGCGAATTAATCATTATGTTAAAGTACATGTGCCACTGGATGTTTAGCGAGCAGTCAAGTTAATAATAGAATTCACGATTGCAAACAACACAGAGATGGACAACAGGTATTTGCTCTAAACTGATGACTATGCCCTACTGCAATTATGGAAAATCAGATATGGTGTCAAGCAAAAATGCATGAACTCTAGGAGATGGAAATTTTGATGTGTAAAAGCATACAACAGATACACCTGAGATGAGAGGAGTACAAAGTAGAAATTAGTTTCATCCATTGAAGCCAACAGAATTACAAATTCACACAAAATCATATAAGTCATACCAGAGGACTGCCGGACTACATTTGAGCGCCGATGCTGTGCCAATGCAAGAATAACAGCATCCTCTACCTAAAAGCAGAAAAAATGTTGTTTATAGAATATACTGCACAGTTTTTTGTTTTTTTTAGAAATAATATCCTTCACAACTTTTACGACATATAATAGGAAGAAAACATTTTTTGTTATTTCTTTCTCAAAAAAGAAGAAAACAAACAGAAACCTTGAGGGAAGCTAATTCTCTTAGAGCCATTTCAACTGACAGCATACTCTCAATATTTCCCTCTCCAGATAAGTCACTAATGTCACGGGCACGTTTGCTCCGATCAGAATCATCGCCACCTGCTCAACACAAGAGAGATTGAAATCCAACTTAGATGCAACGAGGGAAACATAAGAAGCAGAAAAAAGGCACATTTGGAGTTAATGCAGGATGGAAAATTGCAAGGAAAGGCTAAGCACCATTCCAGGATTCCTCTCTGGCCTTCTGGCCAGCAGAAATCACAACTTCAAATGGAAGAGGTGCAAAGGATGACCAATGTTCATGCTTCGTCCCTGCTATATCTGCACAGATACCTGAATCCCCAAAAGTTAGCACGCCAACTCATTATTAGCATCCCCCCTTCCACCCCAAACAAAAAATCAAGTAAATATTAAACAAACCACATGACTGAATAGCCTCAAGTAACCCAGGAAGAACACACTTATAAAATAGAGTATTTAACCAAAAAAAATGGTTTCATGAATAAGATTGAACATGAAAGAGAATAGGCTACCGCTTAAGTTCATTACAAGACTCCCACATATCATTAAAAAAATTAGTACTCCCGTACATCAATTTTTTGGGTAATCGCCAATCAGTTCTCAGCTTATCACCAACAATACTCCAATCTTATCCCTAGCTTATCTTGCATATTAATTTCATTCAAAACATAAAACTAATAATTGAAAATGGTTCCTTGGATAGTCAGCCGAACTATTTCAACTAGTTCGTTTCTTTTGTGAAAAATGTTAAAGAGTCAGGTGGCTTATCTTTGTGATAATAGCAATTGAGTGAGTCAAAGCATTCGTAAGGCAAACTAAGACTTGTGGATCATGAAAGAATAAGATAGTTAAGCATCCAGGTAAGTGGTCAATGGGTTCAAATCCAAGCAGAGACCAAAGAACAAACCACTAGTTGATTTCAGCTCAGCTATTTACACCTTGGTGGAAGCTTCAAGTAACCAGTAGATTAATCGATGTGGGGACTAGTTGGCCGGAATACCAACATTATAAATAAAATTAGAATTTAGATAGTCAAAAGCTAAATTACCCCCTCCCCCCAGGTTCAAAATAAAAGGAGCATCAGCTAGCTCCTCTACATTCCTCTTAACTCAAGTACCAGACTTTGTTCACGACATGGTAAGCCGCATATTGCATGTTTTCGAGTTATGTTGAGAAAGATTCCTACCTCACCGAGCAAAACAGGAGAATGCACCTGCATATTCCTGGTAATGAAAAAGAAGGAATAAAGTGAATACAGTTTGAGATCCTTCTTTGGATTTGCTTCATTTTGGATTACAATTTGAGTCCTCAGCGTCCATCTCGCTCCATTTAAGTTCAAATTGGTCCAATATTATATAAATTAGAAATTTCTACATTTTTTAAAGGCCCTAAAATCTCTGGCGAGACTAAAAGACTTCTCCAGCGCACACTGGACCAAAAGTAACGTGCTAATACAACTAAACTTAATCCCAACTGATTGGTGTTGCCTATATATATATATATCTTTTAATTCTATTATGCCCTTTTATTCGCTAGGTCTACATGAATTTCAAGACATTACAAGTCATTCAGGGCCACTTTCTTTCATGTGATTTACGTATTATCGGCCCCCCTTTTAACACATTCAATCACAATGGTGTCATACCTAGGGACCAGTACATCTGGAGGCCAATGTAGGACAAATTGGATGCTCCTTGAACCTTCTCAAACTAAAACTTCATCCATTTCTTTGGTCATCTGACTAGGAGGGGCTTCCTCAACTACATAATTGCTACATTTTGGACACTTTCAGTGATCATGGTATTTCTCTACTTGTTAAGCCAAGAAACACGTTTTATCCTGTATAAGCAATTGAAAGATGCTAAAGATTGTAACTTCAGAACAGTAACTATAGTACTATACATATTACACCCACTAAACAAATCCAAAAGAAAGATGCTGATTGAGCAAATTACCATATTGTACAGCTAGGCCCCAGTATCGAGAAAGCCAACATCTCTTTAGAACCACTTCCTCCTAGAATGTCAAAAGGACAACAGATATCAAAGTGAGAGAGACTGGGTAGTGAGTAGCATAATCTGAAGCTAAAGGCAAAGAGTTTATCTCATCAGAATTCAAACAACAACCATCTCTTCATGAGTCAAAATCATTCTCTGTGTCATTGTTCGAAGAGCTTTGGCTTCAGCTTCAGCTTCCTGAAGCTGTTCCATTGCATTTGCAGTGTCATCCTTCAAGTTCTGAACAAAGAAAAATTTGCAAAAAAAAAAAAAAAGTTAAAAGGAAAGATCAGTGACAATAAAAAGCATACAGCACCCAGAGAGTAGCATGAACTAACTTCAATCTCAGTACGAAGTATCGTAATTTCGTCTTCTCTTCCATCCTTAGTTTGCTGTGCAGCTTTAAGAGCAGCCTGCAATAACAATGCAGGAGAAGAACAGTATCATCAAACCAAAAGCAACACATGCATAAACATTTATCAAGCAAGGAGGAGTATTATCATAATTCCCAATAGACTTGTCTAGACACATTAAACTTAAAACATTAAAAAAGTTTGACGAGCAACAGTATTTGATGCATCGTGACACAGTTAAGTAACAATGTTTGTCTTTACTACTTGTATTCACAGTTCTTCAAGCTACCTCTCTCTGGCGAAGTGCTTCTTGCTTCCTGTAGTCATTGCATACCATCAGACAATGTTTGTTAAGCAGAAATATGGAAGGGGAGAAAATATTACAGATTGTACCTGGTTAATAATTTAGCTTCAAGTGATAGTCCTTCTCCAAGAGAAGCAACCTGTAAATAAGGAAGAGAAATAGCTTCATACAACTGTTAAATCTAAAAAACTAAGTGAAGACCAACCATGACCTCCACTATAATCCCATTCCATAAAGCCATAAGTAATATATGTCTCATTCAATGAAAACCAGTTAAGATGATTAGTTGACTGAAACCTCTTTTGCACAATAATCAGCTGCACCCCATTTCTTGGTGCTTATAATTAACTTTAACATTTTACAAATGTCCTGGGAACAGATTAAGTTATAGTATGTAAAATTGGGATCACCCTCAAGAAACTACTATCCTCAGTGTAGACAATTACTAGTGGTGACTTACCTGTTTCTCCAACAAACGAACCCTAGCTTCAGATTCTTCACGTTGTTCTTCTGTACGACGTAGCTGTAAATTACATCAGCAATTGCGATCCACAGTTACAAAGTCGCAAAACTTCTTTTTTTTTATTTATTCTTTTCATTTAGAAAGGTAAATCAACTAACCTTATCTAAAATAATGTCATTTTCTTCTTGAAGCATATCAAGCTGCAAAGAATTACAAAACTCTCATTTGAATGTTAACAGAATTGTTATATATCCAATCATCCAAATTACGTGAGCCTCGAGAGATAATGAACACATGCACCAGAATGGACAAGTCTAGCCTATTTTAGTAGCCATCCAGATACCATCTTCATGTAGATGACATACCTCATCACGAAGCGCAGAAGTCTCATGGTCATTTCCAGAATCCTTCAAATCCATTCGTCCTAATTCTGGTGTGAACCTAAAATTAATTTCTAATACAGTTAAAGATCATCATCATACCATGATAAAAAAAAACATCACATCAAGCTATTATACAGATTAAGGGGACATCAATTATCGTACAATTAAAAATAAGTCATATGGTTATTTGCCACTATCCTCCTGTATGTCACAGGAAGAAGGCTTTCTTATGGAGTCTAACATATGGGATTGAGAGGCAGTTGACTGATAGTTGATTGATTGCTCCTGAAAATCACAAGAGTAGTCCTTAATTCTATGTAGTTTGTCAGGTCTTCAACAAATAAACTATGCTTACTTCCAATCTCTTACAAATTAAGCATCATAAGCAATGACAAGCGAGAAAAAGATAAATAAAATTGCAAAAGTTAGAACAGATGAGAACTGGGTGAAAATTCAACGTCAGGTCACAAATTCACTATTTCAGTTTCAGTCCAACTGTAATCTGTTTCTAGTCCGAGTTTCCAAATAAACAAGGCAGAAGTAGCAATCCATCTGTTCAATGCAAGTATTAAATAAGCACTGGAAAGTTGAAGTTACACAGTATACTAGTTTTGTCAAAAATAAATAAATTGATATAGTTCAGTCAAATATTAATAGATGCTATCAGTGGAAGATAAAGAAAATAGCAATGGTTACCTTTTCTCTCTCAAGCGATTACTAGGAGGTTCTATTGGTGGTATGGTAACTGGAGTTCTCACTGATGACCTACTTGGTTGCAGTATTGCTCCAGTTGTTGTTGCTGCTGCTGATGTACGAACAGACATCGAGGAGGGTCTTCCAGTAGACGATGAACGAACAGAAGGAGTGTGATCCATAAAGTTCCGACCTAACTAAACATGATAGCATCTAATTACCATCAGAAAAGAAACCTTAAGCAAAGTATTTGTATGACAAGTTATAAAGCATTAGTAGTTTATAAAAAGAAGTTACTAATAGAAATGTCTTCTAGAAAGTGGATCCCAAAAGTCCCCAAACTTGATTCTTCTGCAACACAGAAATCTCTTCAGATAGAAGCCAAATTTTCAATTCATTTTCTTTTGTTGGATAAGAGAAGCCAATTTTTCATTATCGCCACACCCCATAGCATGTGTCTTCATGGATTTTTCTCCACCCCCACCCCCACACATTCCCACACACACCCCGCGACTTCTGTATATTCTGGCTGGCAAGATGAGAGGTGAAATAATAGCCTTTGGCTTTTAGATTTTAGAACGAGATATATCAAAAGCAAAATTATTTCATTGAATCTTGAACCAGCGGATGAAAAGTCAAATGAAAAACCACATCAGTGCACTTTCCCTCATAGTCAAGCAATGTTGGCATATGTTTCCAGTCAGAAAATTATTGCCTAAGAAAAGGGTTGACCTGCAAATATTTTTTTACCTCCTCTAATGAACTATTTTTCTTTTCTCATCAAGAATTTGATTGACCAACCGATTCCAATCCAAACATATTCAACTAAACACAGTTTAAGAATCGAGAATCATTCATAATCTCACATCAAATCATGCAACAGTCAATAACTATGCAGAAAATTTAACATACAAAACACAGTTCAATTTAAATTTTTTTTAAAAAGATAACAAAAATTACCGAGGGGGAAGGAGATCTATTGGGCTTGGTTAGTGAAATAGCCGCCAAACCACTGTTCTTGTTATTGCTATTACTCCGATTGTCGTTAGTGGAGAAAGCAGCTGTAGGAGGCCGAAACCCTAGATCATCATCATCCTCCTCTTCATCAGGTCTATGAGAAGAAGCCATAACTTGTGCCAAACGCTGAGCAGCAGCTTTGGCGGCGACATTCTGAGTCCTCTTTATAGTAGACATTCCTGTCACCGTAGGAGGCAATCGAGCACGGGGATGAGCCGGCGATCCCGCCGGCGACGATGAACCTGTACTACTTGATCCTCCACTCCACTGCCGAGCGTACACCGGACTTCCCGTCCTCCTTCGATCCATCCACTCCGTCGAAACTGTAAGTGAATTTTGAGAAGTTTCTAGATTTCCATGGAAATCGTTAGGACCTAGATTTTCTCTCCGATGGAAGATCGGGAGAAAGAGAGAGATTTGACGGATAAAAAGACGGCGTCAAACTTAAGTCGGAAAAAGTATCAATAAATAGAAAATGAAACGCGTATCGCGGGAGAGACGATAGAAACGGAAAAAAATGACCGTCCGAAAAAATAGGTAGCTCGGATTTCAGTTACCGTCAAATGGACCTTGAGCTACTATATGTTTTTTTTATTTTCATCTCGGTGACGAAGACCCTATGTATTAACAGTGGACGGGGTGTTGTATTCGATTCGAGATTTTCAAATTTATCGTATTTGGTAATATTACATTGAAGTTGTAGCATATTGTGATATAAAGACAAAATAATGTCTTGTATCAAACTCAAACTCGAATATTGCAAGTTTAAAGTTTTACTCTCGAAGACTATACAGAATATCAAATTACTAAAAAAATTGATTCGGTTCGATAATTCATTTTTTGGTATTTAATACCAGTCCTAATTAACGGAGTTTCAAATAGGTGACAATCGAAGAACAAAAAAAATACGAAAATTGTGTAAGTACAATTGGTAAAAGATAAAATTTAAGTGAGACCATCAAAACTATTCTACAAGAAAATGAGAGAATGTTCAACTACCACCTAACCTACAAACCTAATTCGCGTTAGGTTGTATCCTCGATAGTCGATAAGCTCAAGATGTGTTAATATCTTGTTTAATTACCTCCCCCAATCCTTTTTCTATATGTCTTTACCTCTCTAAAAACATGATGTCATTGTCAATCTCTTACACCTCTTCACTGGTATGTTTGCATTTCTTCTTTTCACATGTCCAACTGATTCCACACTCGCTTCCCTCATATTGTTCATCACAAAGATCACTCCTATCGTATCTTGAATAATAGTCTTTATATATTGATAGACAAAAAAAAAATATATTACACTATTATTTCATTGTTAAGAACTTAAAGACATTTTAGAAAATAAGAAGAAAATATTGGAAATCAAAAAGTCAAAAACAGAATATGTAATAATTTTCTAGTTCTATGAGATTATGTGAGAAAACCAAATCGATGTTTTAATTTTATTGACTTAGGACCAGGCTTTACTAAAAATCCTTTTTTTGATTTTTCATTTTGGTTGAAAATTAAAGGACAATGATTTTCGTGACTTGAAGAGTTTGTTTATGAATTGTTCGTATTTGATTTAAAAATGACGTACTAAAATGACATGTCAAAGCTTTAGTAGTTGCTTGTTTCAATTTGGTACATCTTCTAAATTAATGTTTTAGTTAAAAAAAAATCTTAAAATTAAACTTGTCACATCATTATTATTATTATAATTATTTTTGTAAAAATAATATAAAATCCGCCTAAATATATTCCCTTTGTCCATATTAGATGGTCATTTATTAGGAATTTCTACTTTCTATTATACAAGATATAGGACCCCGTGTCAGCACGGGGCCCAATATATATATTTTTTTATTTTAATTTATGTTATATTATGAAATTTGAAAAGTTATTGAAAATTTGATATAATTTTAAAAATATTTTAAATTGTTAGCTATTGTGATTTGTAGTACTTTTTTTTACATAATTTTGAAAATAATATTTATTACTCTGTTTGTTGTAATTTATGTGGCACACACAGAATTTCAAATATTAACCATTTTTTATATGTCTCTTTAATATATTAAGTTGTTAATTATTGTATTTTTTAGTACATTTTGAACCTAATTTTTTAATAATATATGTTATTTGCCATGTCCCAATTTATGTGGCATTAATTGATAGATTTGTTGGAGTCGAGAGATTTATTTTGTTAATTATTGTAATTTATAGTTTCTTTTTCGTCAATTTCAAACAATAAATGTTTATCATATAATGCATTTTATGTGGTACCAATAGAATTTAGAGAGTCAATTAAATTTTTTATATAAGTTTTAAATAATTAAGCTGTTAATTATTGTAATGTATAGTATTACTTATATTATTTTTAAATATATTTAAATATTATATGTTAGGTTTTTTATCCTAATTTATATGGCATTGATAGAATTTAAAGTGTCAAATAATTGTTAATTATTGTAATAGATAATATGGAGTATTTAAGTCATTTATAGTATAGTATAATTAATATATAATATGTAGTATTTAAGTGTTATATTATGGAATTTGAGAAGTTATTGAAATTTTTATATGATTTTAAAAATATTTTAAATTGTTAGCTATTGTGATTTGTAGTACTTTTTTTTAACATAATTTTGAAAGTAATATTTATTACTCTATTTGTTCTAATTTATGTGGCACATGCAGAATTTCAAATATTAACCATTTTTTATATGTCTCTTTAATATATTAAGTTGTTAATTATTGTATTTTATAGTACATTTTGAACCTAATTTTTTAATAATATATGTTATTTGCCATGTCCCAATTTATGTGGCATTAATTGATAGATTTGTTGGAGTCGAGAGATTTATTTTGTTAATTATTGTAATTTATAGGGTAATTTATAATTTGCTTTTCGTCAATTTCGTCGACAATTTTTTTAATTAATTATTGTAATTTATTGTTTCTTTTTCGTCAATTTCAAACAATATATGTTTATCATATAATCCATTTTATGTGGTACCAATAGAATTTAGAGAGTCAATTAAATTTTTTATATAAGTTTTAAATAATTAAGCTGTTAATTATTGTAATGTATAGTATTACTTATATTATTTTTAAATATATTTAAATATTATATGTTAGGTTTTTTATCCTAATTTATATGGCATTGATAGAATTTAAAGTGTCAAATAATTGTTAATTATTGTAATAGATAATATGGAGTATTTAAGTCATTTATAGTATAGTATAATTAATATATAATATGTAGTATTTAAGTGTTATATTATGGAATTTGAGAAGTTATTGAAATTTTTATATGATTTTAAAAATATTTTAAATTGTTAGCTATTGTGATTTGTAGTACTTTTTTTTAACATAATTTTGAAAAAAATATTTATTACTCTGTTTGTTCTAATTTATGTGGCACACGCAGAATTTCAAATATTAACCATTTTTTATATGTCTCTTTAATATATTAAGTTGTTAATTATTGTATTTTATAGTACATTTTGAACCTAATTTTTTAATAATATATGTCGGTGATTAAAAAAATATTAGTAATAGATTAATCAATTTCATTATTTTGCCCTAAGTTCATATTAATTAGCCTCTTGAAAAAAAAAATCTTAGATCTTCAAATTTTGTAAGGGTAGAATGGGAAAAACTAAATTAATTTTATCCTGATTTAGTAAGTAACTAAGTACTCCATCCGTTCATAATTATATGTCGTACTAAAAATGGATGTTCCTTAATACTTATCATTTCACAAAATCAATGCATAAATGATATTATTCTTCCTACTTTATCCTTGAGAGTTATTAGAGTCTATTTGGAAAGTCACCTGGTAATTAGAATTGGTATAATTACTAGGGTGGTAATTACTAGCCTAGTAATGACACAGTCTAGTAATTACACTGATCAGTTTGTTTGCCTCAATGTAATTACACATATCATGTTTGGATGTCACAGTGTAATTACAAATGTTCTGTTTGGATGCACAATGTCATAAAATTATATCAAATTTTAAAAATAAAAATAATTATTTAAAATTTATACTAGACAAATAAGAAACTTATAAATGATATTAAATTAAATATTTAAGATATATATTAATTTTTGAAAATATATTAATTAATAAATGTATGTTCTTAACTAATATTATGAAAAAAATAATTGATTTATATTTTTTCAAAATTAATATATTTCAATTGAATTGATCATAAAAAACTAAAAGTATGAAGTTTCTACGAACATCGTGAAATGCATGTTTGATAAAAAAGATTAATATATAAATAAAATGACATAAAATATTTGACAAAAAGACAATCTATCAAGTCTAATTAAAAAATGACTTGCAATGTGAATTCAATATTACTAAAACAAATGAAACTAAAAATATAACATAAGTTATAAATTCAAAACAAAAATTTAACATAATACTCTTATCGCAAATTTCAACATAGCATACATAAATATGATTTTTTTTTAAAAAAAAACGTAAGTCTATAACCTTACTCAACAATAAATTCTATTTTAATTGAAACATTAGAATACTAATAACATTATGCTAATGAGAAAATAAGCATGGCATAAAGAAATATATAATACGAAAAAATTGCATAGAATCACGTACAGTAAGGTTGAGAATGAGAAGAAAATGAAATATAATAATATAGAATAAAAAATATTATTTTAGATTTTTTTATAATAACAAAATAAAAAAAAAAACTTAAAATAATAGAAATAAAAAAATTAAAACAAAAAAATAAAAATAGAAATAAAAAGAAAAAATTAAAAAGTAATCAGTTGGTGCCTAATAATTACACTATGTAATTACCAGCAATTCACGGCCTCTCCCTGTGATTTTAAAGTGTAATTACCCTCTGTCAATTACACTAATTACCTGCTGACCAAGTAATTATATGTCCAACTAAACAAGACAAACAGTGTAATTACACCCAATTACACTAAATTCAATTACCAGGGTGACTTTCCAAACAAGCCATTAGTCTTGAAAGTATGCATTTGACCAACATAGAAAAGTAATTAATTCATTTCACGGGTCAAATTAATAAATCAAAATAAATTAATTCATGTTCATTTGAAAATTTGACTTTAAGATTACATTAAATAAGGGTACAATGGTAAACTTACATAGTTTCTTAAGGGACGTAAAATCTAAAATGGTGATAAATAAATAAAAACAGAAAGAGTAATATGAGACAAATATTTTATAGTAAGATACACATCTAATATAACCATTGCTTATTCAATCGAAATCTCATAAGAGAAGAAAGCATTTAATGTGGGTCAGCGTTATAGCCCACTCCCAGGGCCGGCTCTATGCTTTCAAAAATAAGGCCTTTGCCTTAGGCCCCCAAATTTCGGGGGCCTCAAATTTTTGTCAAGAATAAATTATGTGTTAAATTTTTTATAGAAAAATTAATTATTTATGATAAAAAGTATAATTTTTTTAAAAATAAATTATTTTATCCACTTTAACATCTTTTGTACTTTGTTAAAAATAAGAATTAACAGTGAAAAGTGTTGAACAAAGTGAATTACAATTTTTTTTTTTTTTAAAGTTTCAAGCATTACTCTAAGCGTATTAAAATGATGTATACTAAGTCATCAACTTTTTGAGTCAAATTTTATGGTTCTAACTCTTATTTTTATTTAATATTTATCAACTTATTACTTATATCATTATGTTAACAATACATATAATAATCGTCTCACTTAAAGTATGTTTTTCAATGTTGAGTTGATAAAATCTTATCTAAAACTAGTAACTGAAAAAACAATATTAAGTACTAATAATTTTCATCTAAATAGTGTTAATTTTTTATTTATTTTTAATAAATATGTATATGAAGTGTATTTATATTTTAGGCCGCGAATTGAAATTTCGCTTTAGGCCCCCAATTACGTTGAGCCGCCCCTGCCCACTCCATTTTATCTATTACTCATCGGATCAACGGAGAGAAATCCCGAGTAGCACGGAGTGTGTAGTAAACTAAGATCACTTGTGAAAAACAATGACTTTGACCATCAATTACTACAAATTTGATAAGGATTATCAATTTGTCACAACTCTTCCCTAATTTCATACGATTAATAATCATGACGATTGCACGCTCATCTCCATTATTGTCACAGTTGGCAATATTACTAGGAAACAAAAAAATTATTGGAGGTTCTTTATTAGCACCATTATCGGAAGGATTACACAAGTAACACAATTATTCAACTAATAAAATACAATTCTAAATCTAATTAGTAACGTTTGAAATAATAATAACAACAACAAAAAAGTATTAAAGAAAAGTCATCATTAAAAAGATACCCAAAAAAAAACAAAATGTTGCAAAAAGAATGCAATCCAAGAATATGAATTACAATGAGTCCATAAAAATTAAGCTAAAATTAAAACGTAAACTCTCATTTTCCCATCCTAATTAAAAATGTCTACTTCTTTTCAACAAGTTTCTCAATCAGGTCAGCTGCATCTTGAACTGTTACAATATTCTCAGAGTTCTCTTCTTCTACTGCAATCCCAAACTCTTCTTCTAGGGCCATCACAATTTCCACCTGTTCGCGCGTTACAAACACTTAATAGGTTCAATCTTGTACAGTATATATAAGGTTAATTTTTTAATATACGTATAGTAACTAGATGTTGAATTGTTTTTCACGAAAATCCTAAATCCGACACAGAAAGTACTCACAGTGTCAAGAGAGTCGGCTCCGAGGTCCTTAGTGAAAGTACTTTCAGGGCTGACCTTAGTTTCTGCTGGTAAAGCCAGTTGTTTCCTCACTATGCTTATTACCTTATCAATTGTCTCTGCCTTTGCCTGCTCATCATGCAGAATGGATCAATCAATAAAAAGAGTGAAACTAATACTGTACTAATTCTGTTTCAATTTGTTTGTCTGATAATGACTTGACATATATATAGCGTTTAAGAAAGTAAAAAGACTACTGATTCTTGCGATTCTGTTGAATGTACTATTTTGCTCTGTTTGAACCCGGATATAAGTGTAAGTGTGAATTAAAATCAAATGTGGTTGTAGCATAGCAGAGTGGAGCAGCCGCGATATAAAGAATACTTCTAGGCATTTGTATTAAAACATGTTAGCCTACATATGCCTATTGTCGATTGGGAACAAATATTTGGCCAACTTTGCATCGATTTATGTTTTAATACAAATTAATGGAGTGATAGTTCATGTAGATAACAGAACAATGGGTAGTTAAGGTATGAAACTCATGAAAAAAGTAGTAATAGTTTAGGTATGTTTTCGACTATTATACAAATGTTAACTAAATATATGTGCAACAAAAAAGAAATGGAGAAGAAGAATTTACAGCTGCAACACGAAAGCGGGATGTTCTGAGAGAAGGGAAACCAGCACTACTCCTTCCCCAACCCACTGAAACCAACTTCACAGTACCTCTGTTTATCTGCACACATTTTGCCCAAAATTAGAAGTTTGAACGAACAGTCAAAACTCTCTATAACAAAGTCATTTACCGCGATAGTAGAAATTTTGTTCCAATGAAAATTTAGTCGTTACAGTGAAATATTGTTATAGAAATTTGAAATAGTAGTAATGTTGACCTGAGATGTGTTGACCTGATTGGCAGAAAAACAAAATCTGAGAGATGTAGCTGAAAGACTAGCCATATTATGAAGAATGAGAAATGCAGAGAGAAGAAATGGAGTTTGTTTGAAGATTTAAAGATGAGTGCAATATTTGAAGTCACAGTAATAATATTATACAAAGAAGAATGAGTGGTGAATATTTAGTTTGCAAATCCTATCCAAATTACTGTGTATGTTGCTTTCTTGTGTGACATAGCGGGGATGCTTTGCTAGCTAATGTTTTGTCTCCGTTCTCCCTTTCTCAACTTGACCACGTGCAAGTAGTCGTATATATTTGATCGAACTCAATAATTTTGACAAACAAATCTTATTGCATTGGTTCATTATATTGCTTTTTTTATTTTTTTAAATATGTATAAATGACTTAGTATTCAGTAATTTAAAGTTAGACAATGATCTCTTTTGCTTAAAATGATAATTATATATGAAATGTTAGACAATGGTCTAAAATTTCATAAGTTATTCAAATGTTTACTGACAATCTCTTATTTCGTATGTAAGATAGAGAAATATATGAGAAAATATTAGATTTGAATCTAATATTATCTTGAAAGATAATGTCTTCAGAATGAGATATTACTTTTGATGGGCATTGGGCTCTCAAAGCAAATTGGGCCTCGAATACCTACCAACATTTTTCAATTGGGTCATATGCTCAAATGCAACTTCTAATCCCTATTTCATTTGTATTTTTTTTTTCATATATAATGTGATCCTAGATTTTTCCATTATAACTTTTGATACATATTTTTTTTACTAAATACATATTTAGCCCTTTGATCTTGTTAATTTTTTTCATTTAAACACCTCAAGCGTAATCTATCAAACACCTTATATCAATTGAAAACATGTTAATTCAATAGAAATTAATAAGACATGACGTGTGTATCGTACCTCTTTGAAAAGTGTGAAAAATCTAGATTAAAAACCTATTTCTTAAAAAAAATCATCTCCCTTATCTACACCTTGTTGCTACAACTTCGTTATCATATCCACTATCACCATCATATTTCAACCAAGAAGAAAGTCATTGACCAGTCATAGAAACCATTACACAACTCCATCGTGATCAATTTCAAGACGTTACATTCAAAAGTCATTGAATTTTACACCGTGTTCATGAGTCAAAACTTCTGTACATATGAGAAAACACTATAACTTATGTCATTTAAAAACATACAAATTAAACACAAACGATTGACAATATATGACGCGTGTATTATACCTTTTTTTCTATTATATCTTTTTTAAAAGCATGAACAACTTTTTTTTTCTCCATACCTTCATTTACTGTTTGCCGCCGCTACTCCATCGCCATAGCTATTACTGCCACCATATTTCGACCAAGAAGAAATCTATTGACCAATCATAAAAACCACCACACAACTGTAGTATTATCAAATTCAAGATGTTATAAAAGACCCAGAAGATACTAAAGCTTACAACATGTTCACGAGTCAAAGATTCTGTGCATTTGAGAAAACACTATAACTAATTATGTCAGTTAAAAATGTATCAAAATTAAACACAAACGACAAACAAGACATGACGCGTGTATTATAACTCTTTTACTCGCGCGAAATACCCATTTTTTCTCTCCATCTCCTTCATCTACTATTTGCCGCCACCACTCCATCACCATATCCAACTACCACGAAGAAAGTCATCAACCAATTACAGAAATCATCACACAACTCCATCTTCATCAAATTCAAATTGTAAAAAAACTCAAAAACCATTGAAATTTACAATCGTGTTCATAAATCAAAAAATTCTCTACATTCTTAGAAACAACATTATAACTTGTGTAGTCTCAACTTCTTCATC
Organism: Solanum tuberosum; assembly: GCF_000226075.1. NCBI lineage: Eukaryota > Viridiplantae > Streptophyta > Magnoliopsida > Solanales > Solanaceae > Solanum > Solanum tuberosum. Next base: position 1,323,350 of record NW_006238952.1, read on the forward strand.
TTCTTCCTCTTTTTTTTCCTCTTAATTTTGTGTTATTAAATATTGAAATAATGAACAAATAATTTTGTTAGAAATCTATAGAATATTTCACAAAATAATATACTTATACTATACAATAAAAAGGAAATTGGGACCGACCTACCAATAAAATAATCAAGCATCCTGTCCAAGTAAATATGTCAGCTGTCCAATTCGCTTGTTCACCAAGGCGAATTTTTAGCCCTATTTATACATTTCATTACCCCTCTTTTCTTCATCCTTCATCATCTTCTCCAGAGATAATTCAGTAGCCGACTCCGGAGAATCGCAAACATCAAAACTCCTCTGTTTCTGGATTTTGTGTTCGGGCTGTTGATCTTGTTTTATCGAATCAGGTATTTAACATTTTCTTTTGATATTTAGGGTTTGAAATTGAATTCCTTTTTTTCAATTTTCTGAATTTTTTCCCTTTTTTTTCTGTATAGAAATCTGTCGGTGGATAGGTCAATAAGAAATTCAAGTCAGAATATGAGCTTTCCTGCACAAAACAATAGAAGGAATAACAACAGTAATCGACCTAGAAACATTAATAATAATCCTGTTGTTCAAAGTGGTGGTGCTCGTCGTGAGTGGGTAGCTAGGGGATCCACTCCAACCAACACTGTTCCATTTTCAACTGCCCCTGTTACCCCGGTATCAACAACCACTGTTGTGACCCCTGGGTTTGGTGGGAATGGAAGAGACAATGATAATGTGCCAGTTGTGCCGGTTAATCGATTTCAAAATCAAAATCAGACCTATGTGGAACCCAAATTCAATAGGGGGACATATGGGAATCAGAGGGAAAGGGGCAGGGGGAGCTATAATCATCAGGAGAACAGGATGGAGAGGCCGGTCAGGGAGGTCAGTGGGAGGATTAATCAAGAGCAGGTGAAGGATCCTAATTTGCCTCAACTTGTGCAAGAAATAGAGGAGAAGCTGTTGAAGGGTAACATTGAGTGCATGATATGCTATGATATGGTGAGGAGGTCTGCGCCCATGTGGTCATGTTCGAGCTGCTACTCGATTTTCCATCTTCATTGTACCAAGAAATGGGCAAGAGCTCCCACTTCTGTTGACACATCTGCAGAGAAGAATCAAAGGTTTAATTGGCGTTGCCCAGGTTGTCAATCAGTCCAGCTCACTTCATCCAGGGACATACGGTATCTTTGCTTTTGTGGGAAGAGGCAAGACCCCCCTTCAGATTTATACTTGACTCCACATTCATGTGGAGAGCCTTGTGGCAAGAAACTTGAGAAGGAGCTTCCAGGGAATGGTCTGAGTGAAGAGGATCTTTGCCCTCATGTTTGTGTCCTACAATGCCATCCTGGTCCTTGTCCACCTTGTAAGGCATTTGCTCCAGCTAGAAGTTGCCCCTGCGGGAAGGAAGTAATTACCACTCGCTGCTCTGATCGGAAGTCCGTTCTTACATGTGGACAGCAGTGTGGTAAGCTTCTTGACTGTGGGCGTCATAGGTGTGAACAAACTTGCCATGTTGGTCCTTGTGGCCATTGTCAAATTGTTGTGGATGCCTATTGCTTTTGTAAGAAGAAAACAGAGTCTGTTCTTTGTGGAGATATGGGTGTGAAAGGATCTATCAAGATGGAGGATGGCGTCTTTTCATGCAATTCAGTTTGTGGAAAGAAGCTTAGTTGTGGAAACCACATCTGCCGTGAGCTCTGCCATCCAGGGCCATGTGGGGACTGTGCTTTGTTGCCTAGCAAGGTCAAGGCATGCTGTTGCGGTAAAACCAGCTTGGAAGAAGAAAGGCACAGTTGTTTGGATCCAATTCCAACCTGTTCCAAGGTCTGCGGAAAGCGCCTCCGTTGTGGGGTACATCGCTGTGAAGCTGTGTGCCATTCTGGTGACTGTGCACCATGTCTTGTTCCTGTGAATCAACGCTGCCGCTGTGGGTCAACTTCTCGAACAGTAGAGTGTTACAGAACGCAGGCAGAAGATGAGCAGTTCACTTGTGATAGACCTTGTGGGCAAAAGAAGAACTGTGGAAGGCATCGATGTAGTGAGCGATGTTGCCCTCTTTCTAATCCAAAAAACTCCATCACGGGTGGTTGGAATCCTCATTTTTGTTCAATGCCGTGTGAGAAGAAGCTTAGATGTGGGCAGCATTCTTGTGAGTCACTTTGTCACAGTGGTCACTGCCCTCCCTGCCTTGAGACAATTTTCACCGATTTGACTTGTGCTTGTGGGAGAACATCAATCCCTCCTCCGCTACCTTGTGGCACACCTCTTCCTTCGTGTCAGTTACCATGCTCGGTTTCTCAGCCTTGTGGCCACCCACCTACTCACAGCTGCCATTTTGGGGACTGCCTGCCATGTGCTGTTCCTGTAGCAAAAGAGTGCGTTGGTGGACATGTAATTTTGAGAAATATACCTTGCGGATCAAAGGACATCAGGTGTAACAAGCTTTGTGGGAAGACCAGGCAGTGTGGCTTGCACGCATGTGCTAGAACTTGTCATCCTTCACCATGTGATGTTTCTGCCGGACCCAGCAACGGCTCCAGAGACTCTTGTGGGCAGACGTGTGGTGCTCCTAGAAGAGATTGCAGGCACTCATGTACTGCTCTTTGTCACCCCTCTTCTTCATGTCCTGATGTTAGATGTGAGTTTCCTGTTACTATTACTTGTTCTTGTGGCCGGATCACAGCAAATGTTCCTTGTGATGCTGGAGGTCAGATCGTTGACTCTGTTTTCGAAGCTTCTATAATCCACAAGCTGCCTTCATCTCTTCAACCTATTGAATTAAATGGGAAGAAGGTTCCTCTTGGTCAGAGGAAACTTACTTGTGATGATGAGTGTGCAAAGATGGAGAAAAAAAAGGTTCTTTCCGATGCTTTTGGTATAACTCCCCCTAATTTGGAGGCCCTCCATTTTGGTGAGAATGCAGCTGTCTCTGAAGTGCTGGGGGAGCTTCTTAGGCGGGATGCTAAGTGGGTGTTGTCTATAGAGGAAAGGTGCAAGTTTTTGGTTCTTGGCAGGAGCAGAGGGGGGGTGAACGCGCTCAAAGTTCATGTGTTTTGCCCAATGTCGAAAGAAAAGCGGGATGCAATTAGACTGATAGCTGCAAGGTGGAAGCTTTCAGTAAATGCAGCTGGTTGGGAACCCAAGAGATTCATCGCTGTACATGTTACACCCAAGTCCAAAGCTCCAACGCGTATACTTGGTCCCAAAGGTTGTACTGTCAATAACATTGCTCAGCCTGCTGTTTTTGATTCTCTGGTGGATATGGATCCAAGGCTTGTTGTGGCTTTGTTTGACTTGCCAAGAGATGCAGACATTAGTGCGTTAGTTCTCAGGTTTGGTGGTGAGTGTGAGCTTGTCTGGTTGAATGACAAGAATGCCTTGGCTGTGTTCAATGATCCTGCCCGAGCAGCAACAGCTATGAGAAGGCTAGACCAGGGGTCGGCCTATTGTGGTGCTGCTGTAGTTCATCAGAGTGGTGTTGCATCAGCAGTGGCATCCGCTACTAATGTTTGGGGAGTCTCTGGAGGAGCGAAGGACGGGGGAGGAGTTGCAGCTCTTAAGGGTAATCCATGGAAGAAGGCTGTAGTCCAGGAGCCTCATTTGAGGGAGAGTCTATGGGATGCCGATGAATGGTCCAAGAATCCCACTGATTTAGCAGCCCCTTCTGCCTGGAGGGCGAATGAAGCTCCACCTACTGCCTCGTCTAATAGGTGGAGTGTCTTAGAGCCTGAAATTACTTCCAGCTTGCCCAGGGTGTCTATTACGATCCAGAAACCTGTTACTGAGACAGAAGTGGGGGGTTCAGTTTTACCCCCCAAACCTCAAGATGTGGGGATTGACGATATGGCAGATGTAGTGGACGATTGGGACAAGGCTTACGATTGAGAGCTCCTGGAAATGCATATTGTTTTCGCTGGCCAATTATTTCTTCCATTTTTCTTTTTAGTGCTCAGACAGGAGTTGGTTTAGTTATGTTTAGTAGCTCCTGTTTTAAAGGGAGAGTGATGTTTCCTTTATGGTTCAAAAACACTACTCCTTTAGCCTTGGTGCCAATATCCCCAATGAAGGGAGAAACATATTAGTAGTTGTTGGTGTAATGTACCATTTGGTCAGTGTTCTAGGATGCTGCTTGATACCATTAGTAAAATCCAGACTTGTTAATCTTCCATTCATATGAATTGTGTGTGATGGGATGAGCTTTTTTCTTCACCTGAGATGCTGCTTTGTTTTATATTAAAACAGAAGGGATGTAAGAAGCCTTCGTGTTGGTGTCATGTTATGTGTCCATTTAGATATTTCTGAAGTCCAACTTCTGTGCTCTATGAAATAATGGAGATAACTGATAGGCAAGGATTTATGTCTCTGTCAATAAAGGGGTGTGCATTTGGTGTTTTACGTTGTTCTAAAAATTTTGGTTTGGCTCAAGTTTTCAATGTATTATTCAGTTATTCGGTTGTCATATAAGAAAATAATATAATCGAATTGTTATATTTCAAAGACGTAAAAAAGAATAATTATTATAAAGAACGAGATGAGCAATTCTGGACCTTTTAAATTATCTAGGATTAGATTTGAAACTTTTAGGCCATTTTTGTCCCTTTTCTGTATAGAGAATAAGCTTTTATATCAATTGGGCTAAAAAAGAGATTGTAGTGATACCAACAACAAAATCGACATATTCGGTGAAATTCCACAATGCAGTGGAAATGGAAGTGAGTGCTTTGCAAAAATGATACCAGAGAGAGAGGTGTAGAAAAGAATGCAAGTATATTCTGCATCTGCAATTACATATGTACACAATACATGAACTGTGATCTGTCAGTTCCTGACTTTCCTCAACAAATACAGGGGGGTGAAAAGAAAAAAAACCCCAACTATAGAATCTATACATCAAACATAACAGTGATACCAACTGCTACTCGATCTGTGGGGTAACTGGAAAAAAAAGAAGAAAAATTGCGTGAACTTTTATCATTCAACAGGTTGATACATTGCGAAAGGAACATGCATGACCAGAGGTAAACTATGTCACTTCTGCAAATCATCTTTGCTTGGCTTTGAAGAATAGTTCTTTCAACAAACCATCATAGAAGGTTGCTCCAACTGCTTATTGTTTTGGGACTTCTGCAGGTTTCAGACCTTTAAAGATCTTTACTAAACCTCCTCTTAGCCGCATGTCAATAATCATGTAAGATACACTAGTAGCTTGTCACATAAACGTTATGCGCGTGTATGATAACCTATAACCTAAGAAAAACAGCAAAATGTGGTTTAAACGCAAGTTGCAAACCATCGTGAGGACTACTATTAGTTTGATAATGTAAAACGACTAATGGACCGAACCTGTAAGGCTAGAAAAAACCATGGACATGGCATAAACTAGTACTACACCATCTAAGGCATTTTGTGAAACTCAAACCGATACACATTTCTTCTTAAAAGAAGAGAGTACAAGGAATTAAAGATCCAAATCTATTCCATGTCCAACAGAGATGCACGAGTAGAAACAACATAAAGTTAGACCTCTGTGAACAAACATTTTCTCTTAGATTCAAACCTTTCTGATGACAATATATAATAGATAAGTGAAAACATCCAAAATTCAGAATCATATAGCTTGAATCTCATGTTTCTGAAACACCTCTTTATGACCTTTTTCTTCTACATTTTTATAAAATACCAATCATCACACAGTGTCAGATCATCAATTCCTTTACAGAGGCTTAGCTTCACAATGAGGTTTCCTTTTAAAAATCCCCAGAAATTGAATCAAGAGTTGTACCTTATCTGATCAACGATTTTTCCACTAATGACTCATGTAGTTGGGCGCGTCATAGTAGATGACCCACGTCCCATGGGAATAACACCTTGAAGGCCCTCATCTGTTTCTTCCACTTCTAATGAGGCTGCACAAACAGTTCAATTTGTCAATGGCAAAATTTAGAATAAGAGTTGCCTAGAGCACACAAGTACACCTGAGTTGAGAAACTTCCTACAGAAAAGGAGGAAAATGAATAATTTTACCAGAAACATCTTCTCCAGCCTGAGCCCCAGCAATACCAATACATGAGTACAGAGAGCTCTCATCTATCTTCAACTGCTCATAGGCAACATATACATCTTCAATGGTGGCAGATTCATACAACAAAGTGAGATCTTTGATGCAAGAGATGTCCTGATAACAAACAAAAAAAGATAGAAGAAGTTAAAGCTCAAAAAATAAAATAGCTAAACAATAGAACTGCAAAACTTTTGGGTTTCCATGTGATGTCTCTTTGGTTATGGATAAAATAGTACATTGAGAACAATAAACTAAGAATAAAGGAATACCTTCCTAGGTACAGAAGGTGCTTGTAAATGAGATAACAATCCAAGCCAATAGGCATTTGACTTAATTTCGGCTTCGTGTCGCATAAGCAGCGTTCGTCTTGCCTATATAGAAAGGAATTGTGTAAACCACATGAATTTAGTTTAGACAAAATGATGTCTAACTAACATCTAAATGATTTCTGTAGCCTGGAAGAAAAGAGTCTGAATAGATCAGACTCAAAAACATTAGTTCAGATCCATTTTACTAATTAGTCAATCACATGCCAGAATCTCGAAATTCTGGTATAAAACTTGGGAAATGACTCATGTAGTGGCTGAGACCTGAAACAGAATGATCTTTTGTTAACAATTATTCACGAGGAAAGAAACTAACCCGGTCCAATTCCCTCGGTACAATCCTGTTGCTATGCAAACCTCTTAGGACACTCCTGCAAGCATCAACAGCTTTGTGCACCTGTAAGCACATCGATCAGTCTTGAGAAAACAAATTCGAACTCTTATATAGGCTAGTTCAAGTAGAAAAAAGATTGTACCTTTCCAGGAGTTGAAGTCACTGAGATGACATACCACCCAAGCTTCAACCGGTCAAAGAGGTTAAGTTCAAATGAAACATCATATGTCAATCCAAGAGAGTCCCTAACTGTTGTGAAAAGCCTGCACATTTGTTATACTGTAATATAAGCACAAAAGAAACAAGATTGCAACTGAGGTAGTAAGTTACAGCAACCCTCAAAATCCACGAACCAGAAATGTATTAGCTGCAAATGGTGACATGTAACAGACTAACAGGTACTTTTTTGTGTCATCTGAATAGAGCTTTCAGTTTATTTGACAGCTTGGTACCACCATAGTGTCAGTAAAAGTACAGTTATCATCAAGTAACTATGCCTCAATCCCAAGTAGCGTTTACAAGAATCCCCTATATCTATTTTGCTCTATTTGCGCATGTTCACTTCAAGTACTTAAAAGATTATCTCTTAAGATAAATAAGGAGCTCTCTAACTCTCACACTTACTTCTGAAAAAGGAAAAAAGAAAGTCTCACACTTACCCTACAGAGACCTACAAACTTTTAAACAAAACATGATTAACGCATAGTCCCAACTAGTTGGTATCGCCATATAGACCTTTTGCTTCAACTGTGTTTTGTTCTTCACTAGGTTAGCATGAATTCCGAGAGATTGCACGTCTTCTCATATAATTCAAAATCAAGAGAAGGAAAAAAATTAGAATGAGTAAACAAAATTAATTCATAATCTACCTGGAGTTTATGATCTCAGCCAACAGACCCATTGCAATGGCAAAAAACAGAGGATGATTACGGACTCGTCCTTGTAGGTTTGTGCCACTTTGTTCCAACTCATCTGGAAAGAAATTCACCCATTTGAATTATGTTGATGACTAACATATTATACCATTCGTGCAGGCATTATTCATTTAACTCCGACATTCTTAGGAAGCTTTGCAGATTAAGACTGATGTATGAGAATTCAGTCTGAATTAGGTCAATGCAGAACCTTGTATACATGCATTAACTAGTTCATCTATAAGGACACATAGTAAACTAGGATTTGCAAGAACATCAATACTACAGCGGACTTCGAATGAATGTAGTGAAAAGAATGGCATGTATGGATAAAAAGATAAGTAGTCAAAGTCAAGCAACTAAACAAGTTAAGGAAAGGCAATCACTCACTAGTTCCACAAATGGTTTCACATTACCAGAGAAAATAAGCACTTCAGAGTGGAGGGAAACAAGGTAATCACACCTTCTGTAGACAATAATTTTTATTCGTTACCCAAATAATACCTTGAGCTTCATCTCTTTCTCTTCCACATTTCAGACAACGGTGTTCTTGACTCATCTTTCTTTACTACCCACCTTTTTTTCATGATAATGGTAACAATACATTCATTCAAACTGTTTGGCAGGCTATATTTAAGCTAAGGGTCTACTGGAAAAGGCCTCTCTATCTCTATGAGGTAGGGTAAGGTCTGCGTGCACTCTACCCTCCCTCGACCCCCCCACTTGTGGGATTACATGGGTATGTTGTTGTTAACAGTATATTCATCAGCATGTGTGCTGGGAGCCAGATTTACAAAAGATTCAATGAATAATATATATCTACTTACAAAGATTCCAACTCTAGTATACTAAGACTCTACCAAAAAATCTTTACACCAGAAATGCAATGACAAAATACAATCAGGCTTGATCTCCTGTATAGAGTTTTGGCTTGCCCTAAAAACACCTGAATTTCTCTCTCCCCACTATCCACCAAATAGAAACTGGCATGACTACCCACCATTTTGCTATACTCCCTGCTGAATATTCTAGCACCTCAACAGGTTAAGAGTGTTTCCTGGCATTACCCATTTCACCTTCCCCAATGTCAAAAACAACTGCCACAGTTGATCAGTCACTCTACAATGAAGGAACATGTGACTATTGTTTTCCTGTGCGTCATTACAGAGAAGGCACCTGGAAACCAGATGCCAGTCCTTCTGTAAGTTCTCAGGAGTAAAACAAGCCTTGTTAGCTACCAGCCGGACAAAGCATGATACTTTGCAAGGGGATGTGACCTTCCAAATTTGTTTCCCAGGCCAAATCCCTTGGTGATCACCCAAACTGCATAGCCATAAGTAGGCTCATTTCACTGAAAAACTCAGTTTGTTCCCTCCTTACCAAGGAAGTGAAACAGCCCCCACGGGTCTACCTTTGAAAGCTTCAAAAGTATTGAGAAGCGCAGCTACTCTTCCTATCTCCAATCATTTAAAGCTCTCCTGAAGATTAGATTCCAACATTGTTGATTCCATAGCTCCATAATTGGTATGTCAGGTGTGTATAAAAAAGTTCAAAATGATCCTCTTGCTGCCGTAGACGATAATTTTTTTTAACCCAAATACTACCTTGAGCTTCACTTTTTTTCTTTCACACTTCAGACAATGGTGTTCTCAACTCATATTTCTTTACTACCCACTTTTTTTTTAATACTAAACATATAAAAAAGTTCAACGATATCCTCTTACTACAATTGTGAGATCATAGAGTTCATCTACCGACTACCATGCTTTAATAATTTTTTGAATTTCTTTCACAAACTGCAAGAGACTGAATGAAACAAACACAAAACTGAATGAGGACTTCTAGTGTGCTTATGAATCCACAGAAGAAAGAAATGCAGAAAGTTAGAATGTCCATACTGACCATTTATCATGATGCTTTTATGAAACATCATTTTTTTCAACTCTAGACATGCTACAGACGAGATTAAAGAAATCTTTCTGCAACCATGGGGACATTATCAGGTTACATTTACTTGTCACAATTTTTTTTGGAATTAAGTTCAAAAATTTGACACTAGTTGCAACATTGAATCCAAGTATATGGTGAAAACACTCACGGTCATTTGGAGATGGACTGCCCACAGACTCAAAAAGATCGTTCCCCTCAAAAGTAAATCCCCAACGGTTTGGTGCAGGGCCGGCTATATAAGCACATGCTCTCTCATCTGTATCCTTTAAAAATACCTGGTAATAAATAACCAACAAACTACAGTTTAGAAAAAAAATGAAGGAACGAATTGGAATTATAAAAGCATGAAAAATCATTGGCCTACAATAGAATTGAGATCTTTAACATATACCACAAGAAACCACCACCAAGGGCCAAGATGATCATCCAAAGAAAGGCAGAAAAAAAATACATATAACGAGAAACAATCTTTTCTTACTTGTTGATGCTGCAAACCAAAGGGAGCAGTGCTAAACAAGATTGGGCTGTATTGCTGTGCTTTCTCAAAACCTTTTGTTGGTCTGACAGTTCCCAAATAGTCAAGAATGCATGACTCAATATCTTCCTCTGAGAAGTCTCCAACCATACTCACCTAACAAAGGACAATTACAATCAAATGAAGAGGAAACACAATCAACAAACACGGAGGTACTATGTTCAAATGAGCAGAACAATAAATTGACAAAAAAAACTTATCGAAATACTTTTGTAAAGAAGACAAAGCTCACCTCCATGTTGTCACTGACAAATTGATCCATTACAGCTGCTCTTACACTTTCCAGAGTTAAGTTTTGCAATGAATGTGGAGTTGGCTCAACAAAACGCTCATCTCCATTTAGCATAGCTAGCATGAGCTTATGGGCAGTCGAGCGTTCTAAACTCTTGGGGATAGAGCGGTAATATGACATGTACAACTGTTTAGCTCGGTCAAATGCATCATCCAGCCAAACGCTATGCTGCATGCCACTCATATTTAACTTAAGTGAGAATATTTCTTAACAACACAATAGCAAGTTAGTGTTCTAAATTGTACAGATGATTAGCACAGTGACTACACACAACTTGACCAGCAAATCACAACTTTAAACATCTCATTGCAAAGTTTCAAGTTAGAAAACAAAGCAGCTTTGATATAATAACCCAATAATTGCAATAAAACCTTGGCAATACTCAAAAGGAACCATAAATAGAACTGCCATTTTTCATCTAGGTAATGTCAAAAGGCGCCATTTTTATTTCCGGGAAGTCAAGTGGGGGATGATAAGCAACATTGAGCACAACTGCAGAACTGTATCTAGTATTGACAATGATTGTATGAACTACTAAATATGTTGTCTTTGTTAAAATTACCTCAAGTACCATATGAAGTAACTGGAAAGCAGCACGCATTGCATTGTCTCGTAAAGTAAACCGGAACTCCATGCAGATAAATTCTTCTGTTGACTCCAGTGAGCAATTTATTAGGTGATTCACACAGAAAAGCTCTACCTGAAGACACATCATAAAAGACAAAAGAGTAGATGTCATTCCTGACAATGTCTATGCAGATTCAGCAAAGATTTAATTCCATGGCAACCACCAATACTTCCATTGCAGATGCAAATATGTGCAAATAATAAACAATCTATAGAACATGGAAAATTTTCATGAAAAGAAAAGGTTAGACTGGTTAGAAGAAAGTGAAAACCACACCAAATGAACAGGAGAAGTTGTCTTCAATAACACACCAAGTCCAAAGAACATAATATGAGAAGCCCCAATTTGTTCACAAGTTGTCAAGGACATGTAGAAGTATTGTGTGCAGTCTCATCTTTGATTACAGTATTGAATATTAACTAATTTAGGCTATCAGTTGAGTAAGTGCACAATTAAGACTAATGATACAACTTATAATTAGAAAAAAAAAGAAAGATTTACAGTACAAGAACCAGCAAGAATTTGCCAGATCAAAGAGGAACTAAAAGAGCTAATATCATCCTGATGCAGTATCATTATTCTATTTTATAAACTTCGATCAACACAAAGGACATACTAGAAACCTTCTGTTTCTCAAGCTATTTAAAGAGCAGACAAGATGTAGGCAATTTCATCAAGAATAATAGATCCTAACCTGTTCTCTTGAAAAGTTTCCAACACGGCCCCCTTCACTCAGAGTGCGAACACCCACAATCACGGATCCCTTTTCATCAGAACTTTCAGCTGCCCGTCCACCTCCAACAATAAGTCTCATCACCCCACAATTGGCTTCATTTTTTGTAATCTATCAAATTACAACTAAAAAATCAAAAACTAGAGAAACTAGCAAGCAAGAAAACAGGAGCCTCTCATATTTTTTATTTTCCTTTTCATTTGGTTGCAAGATCTCATATGTTTCTTACAGTAAATCAATTCCTATTCGTTTGGGTACACCAAAAGAATGAGCTTATGAACCCAATTAGAGGAATCAAAATAATCCTAAACACCGGGTAATGTTAAAATTTCAGACTTTTGAAGGTGATAACAAGACGAACAGTAGAATCTAAATATAACTTGAACATGGTACATGAACCTACCTTATAATTTACAGGAATACCATTTGAAAGACGTCTTTGAACGATCCCAGTTTCATTGTCATAGGATTTAGTGATATTTGAATTTGTCTCCACTGGAACAAAGGACGGGCACCTCTTCAACCTCAGTTCTTCAAGTTGTTTTGACGTGATCAATTCAGTTGGCACCTCAAGCTGAAAACATCAAAGAAAAAACAGTGAACAGTCATCTACGAGTTGTTGACAGAAAAACCTCTACCTTGCCTTTACAACTTGAAAAGGAGTTTTAGGTCAACAACAACATACCCAGTGTAATCCCACTGGTTGGGTCTAAGGGAGGGTACACAGACCTTACCCCTACCTCATGGAGGTAGAGATGCTTTAGGTCAGAAAAAGAAAACAAAATTCAGCAACAAAATACCCCGTGTAATCCCACAGTCCACAGGTTGGGTCTGGGGAGGGTAGAGTGTACGCACACCTTACCCCTACCTCGCGGAGGTAGAGAGGTTTCAGATCGGAAAAAGAAAACAAAAATCCATACTAATTAGACTTTGTTAAGAGAATACATTTGAAGTTAACTGCATCAGTTTGCACCCTGAACTATCAGCTCAGATAGCCTATTGCTCCATAAACAAAATAAGAGCTGAAAGCAGTTAAAAGATGAGAGAACTTAGAAAATCCACCTCCGGCTCTGGCTCAATTGGTTCCTTCAGACCTGATTTGATAGCAGTTGTTATCTCCTCTGGAGATATTCTGAATTCATGTTCTCCTCCTTCTTCAACATGCACCTTTGTTGGAACACATGCAACAATTGCTGCAGGAAGGGGTGCTGATGGTTTTCCAAAATCAGAAATATATTCCAACACTTCAGCACCAGTGGCATTTACCTAAAATGCAGTTAGGGCATAGAACATATTGTTAAGAACTTCAAGCACCAAGAAGCAACAGTTTTGAATGCTCAAGACGTATAAAATATGGTTGGCACAATGGACTGAGTAGCATATTGGTCAGGGATTAAGAGATCATGTATGCACCAAAGGAGAAAATATATGTAGGTTCAGCAAGTAATAATAATTACCGCTTATTTATCATATAAACAACAAATAACTGTGATTGAATGCAACAAGTTGGACTGAAATAGAATTTCCAAGATAATCTAACAACACAATGTGGAGAATAGAAGTCAACTGCAAGTGTAAAAGCACCAATTAGAAGATCACCTCCTCCAAAGTGATAGTTCCGGCAACAGCAAGCAAGCTTTCATGCCCTTGACTTTGATCCATAACAGTATGGCCAAGTGCATCACTCTCCATGACAAAATCCAGATTATCCACGGATGAAACATTGTCGATCATAGCAGCTAACTGTTCACTATCTTTTAGCAAGGCATCTGTATAACGAGTTAACTCACCCTTTGTGACACCGAATTCTTTCAGCCTTCGGACCTTTACCATACATAGGAAAACATCATCAAAGTTGAAGAAAAACGATAGGTGGGAAGATGAGAAGAGCCTATATGATCAGCATAAAGAAAAATGAATATCCCCATCAGAACAAATGAAAAGAAAAGAGACATCAAGAAATCGCAAAGTACAGCCTTGATCCATTTTTGAAGAAAAGCACAGAAAAAGTTGCAAGGGAAAGATATAATTGTTGAAGTGTGCAACCATCTCATCTTAAAAGCTTAAGTTGCTAGAAAGAATAACTTTTTGTTTACTTGATTATATCTCCAAGACTCCAATACACTCTCATGTGAGGGTTTAATACTATTTCATGAGTCAAGCAAATATAAATAAAAAAAATTAATACTAATGGGTAGCAGTGAGACCCAGGATCTCTGCTAAGCAAATAACTTTTTATTTACTTGCTTATACCTCCAACAAAAACAAACATCATAATCAAGAAGAGTGCAATGGCGACAAGGAGGATAACAAACAAATTATCAAAAGAAAAAAAATGAAAGTAACTGCTGTACTGAAGCAAATAGCAGAACAAACCTCCTGCACAGCAACTTTGATTGCATTCTGCCAATTTTTAGGTTCCGCAGTCACTGTGAGAGTGGTCACAGTACACCCTTCCCTTCCAGAATCACTATGATCCAGTTCAACTGAGGTGAAAGGAGGATTTGAACTCTGAAAAGTTCTTCAAAAATTAGCAAACAATAAAATTGCAAAAGTTGAATTTCAACGGTTACATTATACAGAAGAATCACCCCTTACCCACCCCCACCTTCACCCCACCCCCTCGAAAAAAAAATTAACTAGCACAATTCTCAGTTTGTATATAGGAAAGTCATCCTTGCAACTCTAGTATACTGAACATACATCTTCTCGGGAATAAAAATACCCTTTCATTTAACAAATAGTCCCATTCAGGAAACTAAGAATCACAGAAAATAAGTACATAGGATAAACATTTGAGGCGTGATTGAAAGCGCCTATTTTTAACATCATACGGTAAAATGTAAGGAGGTAATAGAATATAGAAAATGATAAAAAGAGGTAGACAAAAGTTACATAGATGCACCTTGTACCGAGTGTTGATACGGAAATGCAAAGCAGAAAGAAATATCCTCTTCATTAGCACATTCCTCAAATTACCATATGTCCGGACCTTGTTCACAGGAATCTAGAAAAAGAATAACAATAAGAGAAAAAGCAAATCAGAGAATGCAGATACAAGAAGGGAACTCATATAGGAAATTGAGAAAAAAAATGCTAGGAAGAACGAACATTATATAAACCCGCAGGCACCACCATAAATGAAATGCAAATTGCATAATTTGATAATAACTATCTGAGAAGGATCGAACAACATCAGTTTCACATGGTCATTTCAGAGTGAGATCTTATCTTTCCTATTGTCAAAGAGGAGAATGGACATTGCGGGGATGGCTGGTGTATTCACCCCAAGGGTGAGAAGGTAACATTACTATGATCTTATAGACAAATAACAGCAAAAGTCAAACTTAAAAACCAAAAAACTTATTGCTTCAGCTGGCACCAACCCTAACCCACCCCCTCACTGCAAAAAACTTAAAAGATAAATAGGACAGGGTATTAGACTGTCTGATGGTTGCATAAAATCACAATAGAAAACACCTGCAGAGCTTTACAGGTTGAAGTTACATCAGGGGAAAAAGAAACGATAATTTCCACACATAAGACTAGCAGTCTGATTTTCCTAATTGGTCTTTAAAATATTGCTGAATAAATGAAATTCTAGATTCTCTTTAGGAAAGAAAAGACTCCACCATAAAGGACTAAAGAACCTAGAACACCCAAAAAAAAAAGGTCAAAAGTTGACTGCAAAAGTAAACTTCATCTTGACCTAGTAGGTTCCCTTCAGGTTGAACACTGAAAATAACATAACAAGAAATTCCCTTAGCTGTACAACTTCAATTTGCTAACATGTTTAAGAAATAAAGACACAATCCGCTAAAACATGAAGAAATAGAAGGACAAGAGAGTGCAAGAAATCTTGGGAAAGGGGAATCAAGAACCTTCAAATGACATTTTAAAATCTCAGAGCAACAGAGACATAGCACTTCTGACAGAGTTTCTTTGGCTAAATGTTACCTGAGGCATACAATTATCTGTTCACGACTTGACGAAAGTACCTTTCTTTTATTTACCATTCAATGTATGTCATGTCTAGTGTGATCAGTTAGGAGCTACAAATGGTTCCAGGAGAAATATTGTAGACTCTACTAAGTAATAGTTACAAAGAAAGAGAAATATAACAATGACACTGAAAAAATCCAAATAGGAAATTATGCAACACGAGTTCAATACTAGGTCCAGTCATACCTTGCAAAACATATTAATTGAGAAATTTTGTAGCAACTCATGCTGAAATATCTGTGGCGTTTTAGCATCATCGTTGTGCCCAGGAAGAGACCAATTATGCTGAACCGGAGGCCGCACTGCATGCCTCTCCCTCCGCAATGCTTTGGACTGATCCAAGGAAACAGATGACCTGTCATGCGTGGAATTGCTTGAGAGTCCAACTGTCAGCTTGGGAACTAGAAAACTAGCCATTGCACCAAAAGCACTTGGACTTGGTGCTGAATTAGACTCATTATCCATTTCCGTTTGCCCAAAAACATCCTGCAGAGACTCCTCTGTAAGTACTGGATACAATTGCAGGAAATTTCTACAAAATGACACAAACATTTCTGTGTGCAAAGAAACATACTTCAATATGGTAAATGGTCTGTGAAATATTATCTATATCTCCCACAATGTATAAGGTGGCATTTGCTGGAAAGTACCAACGTTCATGAAATTTTCTGATTTTATCAGCATCCCATTTCTTGATCTGCTCTTCCAGCCCAATTGGGAATCTTTTGCTCAGCTTGTTCTCGGAATGCAAGTGTTGTAACAACTGAGATGAACAAAGCATGAGAAGATAATCGTTTTTTTATTAGTATGAGAACTTCAAACTAATGAACTACATAAAAGCAAACAAAAAGATGATTATGATCATCTTGCTAATTACCTGGCAATCGACACGGTATTCTATAGTATTCATCATTTGTAGCTCTGACAGTATTGCACGTCTTTCTTTCTCAACTCGCGAAGTGAGAAACTTGGGATGGAAAGCGATCTATATTTTTCAAAAAAAAAAAAAAACTTAGAACGATCAACCATAAGCTTTTTCACTAAAGTAAGACCAAGGGGAAAAGGCACATATGAGGGAAAGGATTTTATCAGATGGTACACAAGATTCTAGGAAAAGCGAGATTGCTGCAATAAAAGAAGCAAATGAAAAATAATTACTACTAATACCTCATTCAGAGCATCTAGGACCACTGGAAGACAATCGCCTTCTGAGCCCTGGAGGGAGAAATTTTGATCAATCAAACCACAAGTGATGCAAACTAACTAAAAGCAACAAAAACAATATGTGGATAACATAGAAAATAATTGAGACCACACTGTGAGTTTTTATGAGTGAAAAACCAGTGAATGGAACAAGTTGTCTCCATACACTTTGCAAGTCTACCAAAAGAAGCATTGACCAGGTCACTCTAGTTGGTTATATTACAATATGCATTTGATATAATGCCTCAACACAAAAAGGCATTAACATTGTTGAGGTTTGTTTGTTTCTATTCCCTCAGTTTTCTTTCTACTAATATCTTCTATTCATTTTATTTATTTATTTATTTGGGGGGTGGGCATCTTTTGAACTTTAGAAAGAATGAAGTTGAATGTTACAAAAAAGAAGAAACTGATTACAGGTGTGAGTACTGTATTTATGAGACCATCTACTTGATCATGAAATAAGTAAGCACAAATTTCAAAGGCATGATGACATGACAACTTGGCAAACCTTCGTGCTAGTGGGTGAATGGATGTGGAACACAGTATGATGAAAATCTGTGTAAGCATTTGATCGTGCCCCGGTTCCCAAAAGTTTCTCGCGTTTCTTACTTCCAAGAAAAGCAACATGTTCAATCATGTGAGCAATTCCTTGCTCATCATCTTCCTCATCGATTGATCCCACATGAACTTCCATGTGTGCTTCAAATCTGTACTTAACATGGATAGAGTAAACAATGGATAAGAAGAGATGAAGAATCACATGATTGCTTTTATAGCATGACAAAAATCAAATTTACTTATCAAAGAGGAAGAGGAGGGGGGG
>NW_006238952.1:1341527-1381146 GCF_000226075.1 Solanum tuberosum
GAACCAATTTTAATCCCTTAAAGGATAGTCTAGGGTCATACAACAATTTGTTTTTTTCTGTATGGTAATTTGTTTCCATGGTGACTAGAACCCACAGCCTTAAGAAGGAATACAGTGTGATTGTACAGTCAGGATAATTTGAAAGATGAGGGTAGATAAGGTTAGGTAAGATTAAAGGAAATATTGTAATAAAAGGCCACACAGACTGCATTATAGATTTCAACGCTAACTTGGTGTGCTGTTATAAAATACCTTAATTTATCAAAAAAGTGGAAGTTGAAGAAAATTATATTTGACTATGAGTTTCTCCCAGATTCAAAGAGAAGTAACATCCATAAACAACATTTATTCACAAGGGGGGAACGCGAGATTTTTGGAATCGTTATAATATAATCAAAGTATATCGATCCTTTCAATATTAATAGGAACATACCTATTTGGAGGAACTTTATTAGGTAGAATGAGGTAGCGAAGTCCATTTTTGAGCTGCCCTCGGTACAATTTCGGGTGAGATGGAAGTTCAGAACTCAAAAACTGTTCAAACTCTGCTCTCTCTACTTCAGGATCAAGCATATCAAATCCTTGTTTCTCCAAGACACCCTCTGGCCATGTTGTACTTGCTGCATGAGGTTCATCTGGGCCAACAGTCGCCCGTGGAACCTGCAAATTTTTGGCTTGGAAATGATATTCTATGGCAGACCAAAACTAGGCAAATATAGTCTATCAATTTAAATTTAAGAAAATATAGTCGAACAATTTGAATTTAAGATACAAAGCTAATCAAAACTGCACCTTTTAGTTCTTAAACTAGTGATAAGAAGCAAAGAAATAACAAAATAGTACCGCAATATACATATAACATATCTAGATTAACAAGCCCAAAACATCTTGGCATGCAACATCCTTATAGGAGCACCAAAAGAGTTTAACCAGAGCTAAGATAATGCTTTCGCTCATTCTTCACATGGACATCTACAGATCAACCCTTGATTGAGCTAGACAGTGCTGCATCAACTGAGTGTGTTCCCTGTTTGCTGTCATCATTGTGACAAGAGGAATTGGGAACATTTTCGGAGATAGGAATTTACTATTAAGAAACTATATACATGGTCCTTGCACAATTCGACTTCTTCACTGTAAACCATTTCAAATTCCAACCAATAATGTCAATGCTAAAAAGCCAGGTCAATGAGACAAGCTCAACAGGTATTTTATCTAATTAAAGCATGTCCTTAATTAATAAACCCTAAAAATATTTGATTGAGCATTTAATCATCAATAAACACAATAGCAGATTTATCAAGAGTTTAAACCATCCTATAACAACTTAAAGACCACCATGAATACTGCTGAAGGATAACTCTTACAGAGATGTTGGCACAAGGCTGCTTTGACAGATGAAAGCTAGACTTGTCAAGAAAGACCCCATTTTTTGGTCTTTTGGAAAGAGTTTTTCTGGTTTGAGGATAGAGAAAGCACGAAACAGGTTGCCTCCGATATAATATATTGGCTCTGTTTAATTGTTCCACATTCTGATGAAGACATCTTCCCTGCACATTCTGCAACTTAACAAAAAGGTAAAAGATTAACAAAGACAATGTCACTGACAGAAGGATGCATTCTTCAATCAAGAAAAGAGACAAAATTAACCAGAAACCATTAAAAAGAAAAATATACATTCATTTCCCTCAATTTAAAACTATTTTGGCTCGTCTTCAAGTCCGAAACCATCATATACATTTTCATCATATAGTAGTCTCTTATCAGTTATCACAGAGTAAGTTGGACAGGCAGAATAAGTGGACCAAACTACTGCAAGACTATGAAGACGCCAAAATGGTTTCAAAAGCCTTATCCTAGCACATATATCTCCGGCTGCTACAGTTTTTTAACTTTTCTCTTCCTGATGGGGAAAAATAGGTTTTTAAAAGAGGCGTAAACTTGTGATGCCTCATAAAGAATTGGGCAATCATAATAATTCTCCAGCTATGATAAATGACGCACTAAATGTTATATCCATCTAAGCACTTTTTTGTTATTTTGAAAGTTAAGTATCACAAAAATATGGAGATCACTATACACACACTGTTAAGGGAAATCAGAACTATCAACCTCGTAATGATTACAGACAACCTTGAATAACATTTAATTGAAGTCAAGGTAGGAAATGTCTAAGGTTGTGGTGTAGTGGCCAAGGTCCAATGATGTACCAGGAAAACCATGACATCTCGCGTTCAAATCCCAGCAGAGACCAAAAAAAAAAAAAAAAAACTAAGGTGATTTCTATCCCACTCTACCTAAGTCTTAGAGAGTAGAGTTACTCGGTACTTCTGACGATGGAAGTAGCACATGGTAGTGGAATAGTCGAGGTGCTCCCAAATTGCACGCACACCACCATCATAAGAAGAAAAAAGTAAACATTAAATCGAGTTTTAGACCTCAAAACTCCAATAGGTGCACATAAACACATTCCAAACAATATAATTTTACAAGTCAACCAGCTATTGCAGATTCTTGACCATTAATTTTTTCTTTTTGATGACTTAAAAATCCATTTGGATCCATCTACGCAGCCAATATCCTTCTACACTTGAATGGGTCTGACCCTCTAACCTTTTCCACTTAAACACTAGACTTAGTTTGCTTCAATGGAAATATACGAAAGAATCAAAGGGATTAAATATATATATATTTATATATATATATAAGTAGTACATACGACCCTGGGATACATGTGGTTCTGCCACTGGTACAAAAAACGAAGGGATTCAATATATATATATACGACCCTAGGATACATGTGGTTCTGCCACTGGTTCGCTTGGGCAGGGCTAGAACTTGTTCCTCAAATTGAGTTAACCCCGGGGGCAATTTATCTAATACAAGAAACCAACTATTGCTGATTCTTGACACGTTGAAGCAATAGAAGTCATTGAGAACAAATAAAACCCGAAAAAGAACAAGAAAACCCGGAAAAGAACAAGAAAACTAGTCAAATGAGAGCAAGAAAACCCGGAAAAGATCAAGAAGACTACCATACCTTATGCTGAATGAAATAAGCTCGATTCTGAGGATGCCTACGAGAACGCAACTTAATACTCTTCTTCCGGTGAACCCAATTGGATTGAGATGCTACCAAGGAAGAGGGCGGTTCGCTGTATAGACTCTTGACATGAATTGGAGCTAGAACCGGCTTGGTATTGAATACAACAGATGTTGCTTGCATATTTTCTTCCCAATTCTTGAGAAATTAGGGTTTATGGGAAAGAGAAGAGCGATGAAAAATGTAAGTCGCTGTAGAGAGTTTCTCAACTGAGCGAAAAAGAGGGGTTGTTAAAGATGAGCCTTTCGTTTTAACGGTAAGTTTGGAGGGTATGGTTCAGGAGGAGGAGTCTGTGTTAATTGTTAAGTGGTGGCTCAGATTATTTTTTTCTACTTACTTTTTTTGGTTTAATATTGTGGAGAAAAAAATCAACATTTTGTTTGATATGGTACCAAAAAAATTTATATTATTGTGATATATTTTAATATATATATATATACACACGGACTATTATATTATTTTATATCAAAATCAATTTGATAGAATAATATAACAAAGTCATATACCATGTCAACTCACTTTGAATTTATTATCGTGTCAATTCATTCAACATTGAAGCAAAAAAAAGGGATAAGGATGATCCCTGATCCAACCCCATCAAAACTGGAAAGTGTTTTGAATCTCCTCCCGTTGTTCTTATTCGAGTCATGGCTCCATCTTACATATTCTTGATCTATGTGTCATGTATACACCTCTAGCCTCCAAACATCTCCATAAACTCTTTTGGACATTATCGTAACTCGTAAGTCGTTTTTAGATCGATGAACACCATGTGTAAGTTCTTTTTTTTGTAGTTGAGTGTTCCAACACGAATCCAAACTGATTATCGAAAATAAATACGGCCTCTTCACCCTCATCTCTACCATCATCACTCAAACCTTCATGGTGTGGCTTAACATTTTGATACCCGACTCTATAGTTGTTACAATTTTAAATGTCACCCTTGTTCTTGTACGACAAAATTGTTGTACTCCATCTTCATTTTTCGGGCAGCGTTGTAGTCTTGAAAATGACATTAAACAACTCGTCACTCAATAAATGCACTCTTCCACAATTTCAGTGGGATCTCGTCTGTCCTGATCGCTCTAGCCCTGTACATTCTACAGATAACATTCTTAAACACCTTAACTTTTATATGCCTACAATACCCACAATCGCCAAGTGGAAATTTTAAATCAAATGTGTCTTTAATGATTTTGATCACGACTAAATTGAAATTTTGTACGACTCTTTGACTTCTTATTCTTCTTCTTCTTCTTCTTATTCTTCTTCTTCTTCTTCTTATTATTATTATTATATATCTGCCTCCTCTTCTTCTTCTTCTTCTTCAACATCCTCTCCTTATCCTCGTTCTTTTTACCTATTGAAAATAAGTTCCATATCAAATGTGAAGTTGTTAATTTGGATCAATTTTAAAGCAAAAATATATTGATAAATTTCTACACAACATATGTGTGATGTTCACTAGGATTGAGTCAGAAATCATAACTATCACCATAATTTACTATTAAGGCAAGTATTTTTCAATAATATAAAATTAAAAAATCTTGACAATACGTCATAATTTTTGCTTTAAATTCAAAGGAAACAACCATTGTTGCAAAATTTTTAACGAGGTTAAAATTTAAACAACGTCACCAAAATTCTATTTGTGCAAATTACCTAATTCTTAAATGGAAAAATTACGCATATAAGCATATGCATATATTAGTTAATTAGTCAACATAACTATAGTTTGCCTTAATTACAATTCACGACCTACTTTTAGCTATAATTATGTGGCTCAACTTTTTTAGTTTTGTATAATTTACACGTTTGTATAATTCGGAATTTGTATAATATAATTAGTATAACTGTTTACACTTCTGATGTTTGTAATTGTATAAAATCGTTATTTCGAGTTTATACAAAAATAACTTAATTATACAAATGTACCACGAATTATACAAATGTGGTAGCTTAAACTGTAACTACAAGCAGTAAATATGCAAACTATAACTATGGAACATAATTAAGTTTATTATAGTGGCTATTTGCGAAAGTTTTCCTTCCTAAATAACGGTGTAAAGTGGCTATGTTGCCCATTTCTCCCCATTTTAGCTCTATCGAGATTCAAGCATTGGGCCCTGTGATTTTAAACCTGCAAGCCCAAAATATCTCTTTTAGCCCGTTTGCTTGACTATCAATATTCCGATTGATTCATTTCCTCCCCAATTTCAAATTCCGCGCGAGCTTTCTCTCTTTCCCTCCGCTCCAACTTACTCTTCTCCATTTGTCTTCGGCGGAGAACTAGCGGTGATCAATTTATCCGGCAGAATCGAGCTGTAAGTCTCTCTCTATCTATGCCGTCATCTCGATTACCGATTCGACTTTTCCACTGGGGAACAAACTCGTTCGAATTGTTTAAGCACGAGAAGTAATTCAGTATCAGAAAATTTGAATAATAATCCACAACTACTTTGCACCGCATAAGTTCTACGATTATCGATTTGCTGATTGTATTAATGATGACGAGAAGCACGATGTATGGATTATATTATCTAGAAGCTTGATCTATATCAGTTACTCAACCAAGGAATTTACTGTTCATTTTTTAATTTGTGTGATTCTAATTTAGCTTCACGAGTATTCTGCTGTTTAGGTGGTCAATACTGCAAACTTTAACTAAAGTTTGTGATTATTTGCTCATTGTTTCCATATCACCATCATTTGTTGTTTGTTCCGACTAGTACTTTCAGCGTTGATCCATGCTTGTTCTGATTAGGAAGTGTTAGTGTTTCTATTTTAGTAAGTTTTGTGTTTGTTTTTGAGACACGTTTTGTATCTGACATTTGATAGGATATTACATGTGGATTTCAGTTACTAAGATTATGAGGAATTCTCCCTAATATGGCGTCATCTTTGCTTTCGTATTTGTTTATTGTTTTGGCAGTCTCTTACGAGTGTAATGTTGTCCAGTTTTTGCTAGTACAGATCCACAATGGAACTAGCAGTTGCTGATGTCACAAATAAGCGCCTCAAACCTTCTGTATGTCCCCTATCTTCTTTTAAAGCATTTTAACTTCATATTTTTCCTGATTGAAGTTTATTGTTGTTAGGTGGAGGATAATGGAACCACACAGACTGATAGTGAAGTTGCTAAGACAGTAGAAGAAGAAACTGCAGTTGCCACATTGGCATCAGAACAGGTGGAGCTGGAGATTGCTAATATTCTTGAAAAGATCAACCGTTTCACTAACCTGGTATAATTTAGATTCTTAATTTTTTATACCTCGACAAATAACTATGATGCTGACATAAGAAAGGGAGAAGAGACAGTTGAGTCTAATCAAGTGAATGATGAACTTGATGTTTTAATACCAGTGATTGTAATTTAAGTTTCGCTCACACTCTTTAAAATATGCATGTGTATTGGTTGACACAATTCTTGTTTTCATCTCGAGAAGGTCTCTGAACTGCTGGAATCAGGGAAGTCCATGCTGAAGGAATTGAGTAATGAGTTTGAAGAACGAATGATTGTGTAAGTGTAGAAGTGGAAAAATTAACTAATTAGGACAAGGTCGGCTACAAATGCTGAAGTATTTTTGTTTGCAGAATCCACAAGGAACAGATGGAAAAGTGGCAAGAAGAGATTAAGGAACTGCGCTTGCTTGACACTTCAAATGAGGAGGCTGATGGTCTCTTGTTGAATGCTAAATATCTACTTCAGAATGTCCGGGGTGAATCCTGAGCTATTTGCACCATTCTAAATCTTCTCAATCAATAGGTAAGCTGTTCACGTTATCCTGAGTAATTGACTGTTCTGCATTTCTAGTGATTTTGTCACCTAGCTTGGTACTTCTGTTCTCACTAAAAGAACAAGGACAAAGCCTTATATGATCCATAGCTTTTGTAGAATTGCTGCACATTTTATTGCTAGCTGGTGTAAAGCTGCTTAGTATTTCCCTTGATAGTACTAGTTTTCTGACTGATAAGTATATAAT
This sequence comes from Solanum tuberosum, assembly GCF_000226075.1. Classification (NCBI taxonomy): domain Eukaryota; kingdom Viridiplantae; phylum Streptophyta; class Magnoliopsida; order Solanales; family Solanaceae; genus Solanum; species Solanum tuberosum. The sequence goes on from NW_006238952.1 coordinate 1,348,614, forward strand.
AGATATCGCAAATTTGGTATGGTTAATTTTGGTGCACAAATCTACTGAATTTCTTAACGCTCTTCATTTTGTTATTTTGCTCTCCAATCTATTGTTCCTTTTGCTATGTATGTTGTGAGCCTGATTCATTAGTTGTTCATAGCTAGCTGGTAGTTTTCTTAATTTTCATTCCATCTATTACTTTAATCGCCTTATTTGAACTATGATCCAAGGTACCAAGCTCTCCCAGGGATATGTGAAAATCAAGCATAATTCCGTTAGAACTTTTATGGGAAAGTACATACATATAAGTTATTTTCGGTATGCTCTCAGGTAGAAAGTAGAGTGGACTTTCCAAGTTAAGAGCTGCAGTATAAACTACAAAGTACCTCTGTCTGTTTGAGATTCAAGATCCATGATGTCATCTTCTTAAAAACATGATGAAACAAATGAATTTTTCGCCATGGAGGCCTAAAATAGGTAGAAACACACTGAAAAAATCGTAAGCTGTAAATAGAAATAGAGTTTATTCTGTGCTTGCAACGAGAATATAAAATTGTCAGCGCCATTTTCATCATTAGCTTTTGATGTTCGCAAAAAGTTGTCAAACATGGATAAGATAAGACTTCTCTATTAACCATCCAGTTCAAAATTACACAAACACGAGAAGAAAAAAGACTAAACAAGGAAGCAATCTAGATAGAAGAGGAAAACTGAGATAAACTCTTCTAAAGGTTTCATAACCATTTAATATTCTGTACTGGAGTCATAATTACATACATAAAAACAAAACCTAAATCCCTCTTAAATGGTAGAGCAAGAGAGATATAGAACCTAAGTGATCTATATAGGCTTCTAATAATTCAAAACAACCAATTTTGACTCAATACTTCTAAGATTCGCCGACAGAGATAGGTTGGCCAGAGATTAATCCAAGGCGTGATCTAGAGTGTTGCCTGGTCATGATGACCTCCCTTGCTAAAATCGGCCAGTCAATTACATTTCTCTCAGACTCTTCCTCCTTAATCTTCTTCACTTGGCTATGCATAACATGCTGATGATGATTATCACCTTCTTGATTTTGTTCAACAAATCCTTCTTCTTTCTTTGACATGTTGCTGTTCTTCTTCTCCATATGAACTCACCAAAATAGGCAGTCTTCAGTTTTTCTCTTAACAAAATCACTGAAATGGTTGCCTATTAATATAGATTTGGTGAGTTTGGCACCCAAACACAACCCCCAAGAGTTTTCTTTTCTTCTCTTATTTACCTTTTGTGGTTGGAAGTTTGGTCGTGATTCATGAATCATAAAAAGGGAGGGAAGTGAAACAAAAAATTGGTGGAAGATTGGATAGATACAGAGTTTTTGAGACTTGAGAACTTAGACCACTGTTTAAGACCATAACCCATATGCATCCGGAAAAAAAAGAAGTAATTTCAACCCTACGCGTTAGGTATGATACACGTGAAATATTAAATCATTTATATCACAAGGAAGGTATGATTAAATCTCATACAATTTCCCCTCATGAACTGCAGAGGACGACTTTTTATAACTCGTCTCCTTTCAAACAAAAGAACATTAACCTCTATCTATAAGTCAAAAGATACATTATTTTTTTTTGGTGCAAATTAAAGTCAAAGGATACATTTTTTGGGTGCAAATCAAAGTCAAAAGATACATGCACTAAAGTTAATTACATAGGTTTAATGTTCACGGTACATGAATAATGATGCGATAATGGATCTAATTTATATAAACTAAAAAAAGTCATAAACTGTAGAGCTGCTAATCTTTCCCCTCAATGTTATTACTAGTATTTACTAACGCACTGTTATTATTCACAATTACATGTGATTATTTTTTGTGGTAACTAGTTATTTTAAAATTTATGGTACGTCTGTTGTATAAATTAAATCCTGAATTTATGCCAAGTGTTATAGGAATAATATGAATGTTAAAAGCTAACTTCGTAATAGGTCAATTGATTTTGTGCTTTTACAAATTTGTGTTTTAATTTATATCATAAAAAAATATAAAATAGCACAAGAGAGATGTGAAAAGATCGTTTTAAAAATAAATAAATCAAAACAGTAAGGGGTGTTAGGTAGGATGTATTAGGAAAATAATGTATGCATTTGCAATGCATGTTATTTTTAATATATTAAATCAAACCGTACATACGAAATAATATTAGCATAATTATTGTTAACATTACTAATTTCAACATAACATAATTACCCGGAGTAATTTCTGTTTTTTGTGATGAAAGGCATCCTAGTCTCTTCGATTGGATGATGCTCTGATTTCTTTGCCTTTCTCATCTGTAAATTAAATGCATGTACGGTTTACTTCAGGTGTGAACGTGGAAAAGAACTTTAAAAAGGTCAAATTAACAAAAAAGTACTAATCTACTTTTTACATGATTATAGTTATGAATTATGATAAGGTATACGTGTATTTTGGCTGGTGACGTGGCTCTAGATAGATTAGAGAAGTTTATGCAGTTGGGTTTGCTGTAGCCTGTGGGCAAGTCCTTTTCAATCTGCTTGTGGTTGGTGGATAAATAATAAATTAATAATATCGAGATAAAATGTTGAACTATTTTATGTCACATTTTGTTAGGAATGTTAACTAGTTTTGGTATTATTTTACTCCACTGTGTATACTAAAATGGTGGGATTAGGTGTCCAATATGGAAGTAAAATAACCAATTTCATAAAATATTTTTGTCTATCCCATCCCGCAGTTAAATGAAACTCAAGTTTCTAACAATAGCGTGTGAATGCAGAAAATAGTTGATTTTTTTTCCTCTCATTTTTTAATTTTGTTTAATCAAACAAGTGTAACTATTCAACCTTCAGGAATAGTACCTTCTAGGAGTAGACCAAAATAGAAGCCCAATTCTTTAAAGCAGGTGCACCAAAACAGAGGCCCAAAACCATTAGACGGCGCAGTTTTTCTAGGCTAATTCACCAAAAGACAAAAAATAGGTTGAACTATAAATTTGTAATTATACTTTGGGATCTTACTAGTCTTTTTGTTCTAGAAAAACAAAACAAAACAAAAAAATCATAATTGGGGCAGATGATTCTAAACAATGGGCTATTTGTTGACTTAGGTCCTCTAAAATAATGTGGGCTGGAGAAAATTGCAAGGTCAACAATTAATTGATTGAGTGCACTAGTGTTATCAACATTTTTCAGAAAGTGTGACATACACAACTGAAAAAGTCTAAAACATATTCGAAGAGCACTTTTTTCAAAAGAAAAATTCGTTGGGAAAGTAAAAGTAGTGGTTAACATCACCAATAATTCCATGTGATAGCATTTATTATTGATTTAACGAATCCAAAGGTGAGAATTGATTCATAGTGGATTGATACCACACAAATGGGAGAAAAAATGACACATCATGTGCCCAACTGCCAATCTCATCAAATATCTCAAAAAACTTTACTCGAAAGTCTTTGGGCGTGTTTCCATGTCTGATTGATAAAAAAAAAAAAATCTTTTTAAAAATAAAAAAAAAAGATTGTTGGTGTACTAAAGCTCTCGTTATATGCAGGATATAGGAAAGACCAAACCATAAGAGCTTATTATACGCAGTCTTACCTTGCATTTTCATCAAAAGTGATTTCCAAGGTTTGAATCCATCACATGACAATAATTTTACCAGTTAAGTCTCTTAAAATAGTTTTCTCATTAGAATTTGAGAAAATAAATTTCACTAGTGATATCCTACTAGGTGTTTCTTCTTCACCATCCATAATGATTGTTTAATTATACGCAATACTTTTGCTAAGGATTGGTACAGATACATGACAAGTTGTTTGCGATTTAAATAGTAGGTCCACAATAAACACCTTTTAACATTTGTTATACACGTGGTCCTGTCTTTACAATTCAGCATCAGCATGTTCTTTGTTTGTTATGATAGGGGCCAAGCTACCGTATTAAATACGTTAAATGACAAGTTCAGAATTCATAAAATTTAAATTTTGATCTCACCCTTAGTTACGCAGTCAAAAGTGCCTTTTGTGTCCAATTTGCTATACGTTATTGCGTGTTTTAGACACGGTCTTCCTCACGCTTTGCATGCAATAAAATAAATCCTCTGTCTGTGTGTGCCAAAACGTGTATTTTTTTTTCTCTCTCTTGGACTTTCATCACAGTCCACGTATACAATTTACAAACTTATTAACAAGGTAAACTTGTGATTATGTACTGTATAGAGTTGAAGCTACTGTTTCAAATTGCACACTTGGGAGTTTCTACTATTATCTAAAATTAAAAATGTCAATAGGCCCAAATGGTTGTTACATGGTAGATTATATTTTGGAGTCAAAGGTGTAAAAGCAAAAAATAAATAACGACAAAAATGAAATCAGTAAAAAGCTATACGAAATGAAAATTCTTCTCCATCCAAGGGTGTGTCGGTTGAAATAAAGACCATATTGGAGACCCGGTTTGAATTTGGTACACAGATAGACATAGTTATTCAATATATATATATATGAGTATCGTAATAAAAACACTCTTAATTAGCCACATATTGTAGTATTATGAAGCAAAAAAACTTAAGAAAAGTCTCTAAAAATTATCCTAAATGGTATTTTATGACGGAAGAATTAGATCGGAGGTCTGGATTGAATAAGAATACATGGATAAGTATTGTTATGATATAAGTTTGAGCGTAAAGAAAAAAAAACATCCCGTGTATTTTGAAGTAATTAATCGTACAACAATTCTAATTACAATATCAAATTTTCATAATTAAAAGACTTGGTCTTTTTCTTTATTTTATTCATTTTCTAGTGTTTTGTAATCTTACATGTTGAGATGCAATGCACCTCCTTGCTAAATTCACTGTTCACTCATTTACATTCACACTATATATATAGTAAGTTTTCACATGCCAATTTTGGAAAGTGTCTCAACTGCTTTAAATTGTAATAAAACAACATGAGTGGAGAGGGAACATCGACAAACACTAAATCCAATTATGATTTCGACATAGATAATTAATAATTGTGAGTGCTACCCAATTGTTACACCATAATGATCAACATAATACATTCAAATACTTGATATCAAAAGTGATATTTTTTTTATCATGGGAAACACCCTTGAAGGCAAATTTTATAAAATACGATAGTCGATATTGAGTGTATAAGGAATTTTTAGATTCTAGTAACATATTTTAAAATTCTCCAGGCTTAAGCTTAAAGAAGGACAATATCACTAATGAATTGAACTATTACATATAATATCGAGTTGCAGATAATTATTTTTTTTACTGAAGTTGTGAACTTGATACTACCAAATTTTAAATATTTTTACTAAAGTTACCTAATACATATTTATAAAAATGTATGTAAATTAAATGGAAACGTCTTATTCCTTCCATCGAAAATAAACTCTTTACCTCCAAGATAGTGGTAAGGTCTGCGAACATATATTATCTTCTCCCAAGCCCCACTTTGTGTGATTACACTTGATATGCTATTGTATGTTGCTAATCAGGGCTGTCTTAACCCCTAGGCTATTAAAGCCATCGCTTGGGGGGCCCATTTTAAAAAACAATTACTTATATATGTTATTTTAAAAAAATAATTATATGTACTATGAGTGTTATGATTTATACTAAGAAAATTGCATGTGAGATGAAAATAAACCTGAATTTCGTAAGAAACAATTTGATGAAAATGTGGATAGCGAAATCACAAAGTCCCTTGAAGAACCTTTTAGAATTAATTGTTTTATATATGTAGAGTAGATCGAACTATTTTTCACTTCAAAATAGATTTGAACCAGTTGAAGTATATGGAAGTATTTTTGATTTCTTATTTAGTGGTAAAATATTGAGATCACTAGATGATGAGAATTAAAAAATAAATTGTCTTAACCTTGAACTTTCTTTATCATGTGATAGTTATTCTGATATTGATGGTTTAGATTCATTTTTTGAATTAAAAGTGTTAAGGGAAATAATACAAGTAAAAGATAATGATCTAATTAAAATACTCAATCAAATAAAAAGACTTGATTCTTTTCCAAATACACATATTGCTTATAGAATAATGTTAACAGTGTTGCCTCAGACCGAAAGAAGTTTTTTGACGAAATTAAAATTAGATTAAATCCTCTTTAAGATCAACAATGTCTAAAGAGAGATTGAATGAATTAGCTATATCATCATTTGAAAAGAAATTATTAAAACAAATTGATTATAATACAGTACCTAATGACTTCACATCTAAAATAGCTACAAAAGTAGATATCAAACAAAAGTATATATGATGAAAAAAAATATTAGGGCCCCTCTCTTAAGTTTCGCCTTAAGCCCCCAATGTTGTTGAGTCGGCCCTGTGTTGCTTCTATCGGTTTCATATCCTAAATTTCTTTCTTCTTCGATGGAATCAAATAAGATGTCCCATAAAACGTTTATAATAAATTCACTGGAACCTGTTGCTTATGAGCTACGTCTAACCCTAATAAAAGAGATTATTGGAAGGAAGCATCGTGGTTCGAGTGATAACCAAAGTCATAAGCGTGTATAGGCCGAGTTTGGGGCGGAAGTTGAAGTGACCAATTAGGGAATAACTATTGCTGGTCACAAATACCGAGTGATTAGACCCTCGGATTACAGAACCCTTACGATAGCGACTCGTAACGCGTTACAACAATATACTTATATTTTATACACATTTATGTTAGGTGGGGACCTATTTATAGTCTTCACCCAACAACAACCCTAATAATAATGTTTATTACTTTAAGGTGATTGTTTGATCGGTGAGATAAAAATTATAATCTCTATGTATTTTATGATGTTATTTTATCATATGTTTGGTAATAGGTAGTATTATTTAATTTCAGCATTATTTCATTTTAAGAATATAATTTTAGATGGGAAGATATAGAACGTTGAAGATTAATAGGTTGCATAGTGTTATCTTGTTTTTTGAAGGTTTAAGTTTGTTGGTGTATCTCGTAGTACTATTCATGTTTTTGTGTTTCACATCGCATCATTTTGATTTTTGATGTTGTTATTGTTCCTTTCTAGTAGGTTATGCACTACTTTTCATATTAGTTGTTATATTTTTTCACTGTTTTTTTCTTCTTTTACTCGAACTTATTCCATTTGAACGGAAGGTCTTGTGGGAACAACATTTGTACTTCTATATGCATATATTGATGAAATTTCAATAAATATGTTATTGTTATTATATTTTACTCAATTATTTTAATATAAATAATAAAATAAATTATTTATCACATCCCACCCACCAAACTACCCGTAATATAAAATAAACACGGCCTTCTCAGAAAATTACAAAGAACATAAAATAATGATTGACCCACGCCCAATTTGCCCACTTTTCCCCAATTGGCCCCCTCTCACGAAAATTCTATAAATCACTATCTTCATTTTCTATTTAAAGGAGTGGACACACACAGTTTTAGCATAGCTTCTCATATTATTAATACACACAACAAATTACAAAACAAAATATACTAAAATCTGCTTTTTTTTAGCTTCTTTTCATCATCTAATCTCACAAAAATCTGATCTTTCCTGTTTTGTAGACTAAATACAGATTAATTCCAACTGGATTTTGTTCCCTTTTCCCCCCTCTCCATAACGACCCTAATTTGCAGTTCTGTATTTATATATATCTCCTTCTTGATTTGGAGGGTTTTCTTCTTTAGAAAGAACAGAGAAAAGGGTGTCTTTTGTTTGTGGAGTTATTTCGATATGGCAATGACGAAAACCTTATCTATGATCTCAAGAACAGGAAGAGACTTGCAGAGATACAATGATGGATGTCGTCAAGTTGTTGGGTGCGTATTAATTTTTGATTTTTTTGGTTTAATTTCAAGAAAGTTGAAATCTTTTTATGTGGGGTTGTGTTTAATTTTGAAATCAATTTCTGGGTATGTTGATCTGATTTTTCTGTAAATTTTTACCAATGGTGCAGATGCATTCCGTACAGATATAGAAAAACCAATCAATCATCTACAGTTCAAGGGACCCAAATCGATGATTTGGAATTCTTATTGATCAGCTCACAGAAGAGTCCAAAGTGGATGTTCCCTAAGGTATAATTTCAATCCAGTTTGTTTGTTTGCTGTATTTGGCTCCATATTTGGAGTTTGGATACTACTCTTAATCATTCTTGGATTTGACATTTTTTTGTTCTGTGATGAAATTACAGGGTGGTTGGGAAACTGATGAGGCATTAGAAGATGCTGCTTTAAGAGAGACTTTTGAGGAATCTGGTGTAATTGGTGATGTTGAGGTTCAGGAGTATTTAGGTACTTGGAGTTTTAAGAGCAAAAGCCAAGGGACATTTCATCAGGGGCATATGTTTCCTTTGCTTGTCACAGAAGAACTGGAAGATTGGCCTGAGAAAACTGTCCGAAAACGTCTATGGGTAAGTTGTGAATCTGCATATCTTAGCTGCTGTGATCTCGAATCACTTTGATTTGTGTAATTTGTTAGTTGGATAGTGTATCCTGATGTTATATTTGATTTTATCTTGCAGTTGAAATTTAGTGAAGCAAGAGAAGTATGTTGGCATTCCTGGATGAAGGAAGCTTTAGATGTCTTTGCCTCTAAGCTCACAAAGAGAAATAAAGACGATGAGCCTCAGACATGCCCTTTTGATGAATTGTGCTATGAACAGACGGTTGCTACTGTATCTAATTCTAACACAATGTTTTATGAAGAACCAATAATCAGCATTGAAGCTAATGACTTGACCTGTGAGGAGGAGCTGAGAATTAGCCTTGTAGCTAAGCCTTCTCTAGGTAAGTTCATGTTCAATGAAGAAGCAAGGCGAAAGCCGTTTTTCAATGAAATTAGTAATGTAGCCAACTCAATGTTCAGTGAAGAAGCAACCATGAGCACCAAAGCCCAGAAGATGTTCAATGAAAAATTGGGAAGAATAAGCATTGCTGCTTTCAGCTAGCAAACAAATGATGGAAGAACCTCAAGACTTCTAAAAACCGAGAATGAGGAACCAGGGACGCCTATCCTGTAGAATTCTCGACGAGTTGGGAGCCAAGAACCAGCATTATGTAAAGGAGAAAGAAAGAACCTTGGAACGCTGTCGACAGAAATTTTGATGACTCTAAAAATGCAGGACTTGGCATTGTTACCCACAATCTGCAAAGAAAGAAGAATCATCTGTGGATGCAGTTACAGGCAGCAGTATTTTGCACCAGAGAAAGAACTTTTCAAATCCCTGCCTGATAGGATTCTCTATATTGTCCCTTTAACCAGATAAGAAGTTTGAGTTAACCTTGCTTTAGATTATCCAAAGAGAAACTAATCCAGTCTCTCAAAGGCATAATACATACATAGGCACACAAACTTGGCCTTAATTGGCAAGTAAACACTCCAACTTTGGGAGTGGACACATGATGCCGACATGACATATAAATTTTGGACGTGTTCAAATGAGTTGAGGGGTCTAGATGTGCATCCTCCTTGGAGCGTTCAGTTGTCAGTTGAGGTCAAATATGCATTATATACCTTTCTCGAACTCCAGATATAGGTTATGCTTGATAGAGAGATCTTTCAGGATAGAGATATTTAGAGGTTAATCGCATAAGTTTCTAACTTCATTCTTTAATTCTTTTTTGTTGTTACAAGATGTACATATGATCATTTAGTTCTATGTAAAAGAACACCAAAATTGAACCCAAAAAAATTGTCCCTAGTTGTTGACATTACCCTGTTGATTCAATTATTGAAGTATAAATTAATGGATATGATGTTCTTGACTTGTCTGAGTTCTGGACAAATTTACTACTGTTGGGATGGATAGGTGAGGAACTTGATTTTTCAGACTCATTTACCAACCATATACTATAGTTTTATTTTAAGCTCTAGAAAAGAGACCAGTTCAACATATCATTGCCGACATGATAGAAAATAATAATGAAGCAAATTGCAGTTGACTGTATAACATAACATTACATTACAAGGAAATTGCTATGAAAGAAAGAAACATGGTTTAGAATTATTTTGTTGGAAGCATCCATGAGTCGTGGAGTGTCTTTGAGAATCATATGGTTTTGTTTAATGATGTTATGGACATGCTTGTTGGGAGTTCACGAAGAAGACATACCCATCATGTACCAAATATCTCTTTAAAAACTCAAGATATGGTTGATGAAGTAGTGATAAAATAATCCGTCGTTTGGTGTGAGGTATAAGGTATGATAATTTCGGACTTGTGTTTGGTTGGAGGTATTAGGTAGTCATTGGATTATTTATCTCACCATTTATATCACAGTGATGGGAAAAGTTATCGCACTATGTATATCTCAAGATAACTTGTTCCCAACCAAACGACCCTAAGAGAAATAATGGTCACTTCATGACAACTAAACTTAGTGGCCTTTAGAGATATTAACTCGATTCGATTTTCAAAACTTAGTGACCTATTGAGATATTAACTTATTTAAGTTTCGAAGTTCTAAGACATTATTGTATTTTCCTTTGTCGTTTATTATTAATTTCTTTTATAGTGACAACTATAAAGAAGAAGATAAGAATTAGTGAAGTTTTGTTCTGTTTTATCTGTTGTTTTGTGGTGTGATTGTGACCAACTTTTCTTACTAATTCGATCCAAGACATATCCACACACATGAATACGAGAGATTTGATTTTATAGTCCTTTTGATAGTTAGTTTATTATATTTTTCACAAGAGATCAATATGATAACAAAAGCAGAAACTTCAAAACGTCTAGAGGCCCGTTTGATAACAAGTATTAGTTACCAAACGACCCCTTGATGTGTACATTTTGGTTATTAAACATGCTCATATTAGTGCAAAATCAAAGGTCCATTTGCTGTTAATGTTTTTAATTTAATTTAATAATGGATTCATAACTTATTAAAGTAAATTAAATCTTTTAATAAGTTGCATGTCACCAGCCTAACTATAAAACAAAGTTGTCTATGTTTCATCAAAGACAAATTTGGTATTAAGACTTATCTTGATTTCTTATCTCATGTTTTTGTGTGTTCACATTAGTATCCACTTGTGGGTGCGTGACATGTTAGAATCAAGTGGACATATATTCTATTACAAAAAAGGTTTTATTTTTTATAATTTCACTCTTTATAATGTACTATACTTTATAGGGAAAAGGGTCTGATATACCCCTCAACTTTGTCATTTGGAGCTAATATGCCCCTCGTTATGAAAGTGATCCATCTATACCCTTACCGTTATACAAACGGCTCACATATACCCCTACCGTTACAAAATGAGCTCGCATATACCCTTAATTTAACGGAAGTGAAAAAAATAGTTTTAAATTTATATTTTTGACTTTTATTTTTTTTAAAAAAATTATGTAGGTGTATATATGAACTTCTAGCAAAGTTCAAGGTATATTTTAATATTTTTTATAAATAAATTATTTTTTGACATCCTTGATTATGAACTTATCATTATTTGAGTTTCTTATTCTTATTTTATTATTTTCTTTCACTCCTTAATTAGTGTAAAGAGAAAATTTTAAAACTAATTTTTTGTGGCTATATTATACTTTAAAACTAATTTTTCCGACTATATGGTTATTTAGTTTTTGTATTTGAAAAAAAAATGGGTCATCTATGTTAAATTTTACAAGAAAATTAGTGAAACAAAAATACATTTGATCATCAAAATAATAACTTTAAATTAGTCGTTGAAACAAAAAAAAATCAAAAAAAAAAAATGTGCAAGGAGGATTAAATATACCCATATGAGATTATCTATATTTTTTTAAAAAACACATTAGAAAAATAAAATTAAAGTTAATTTTCTCACTTCCGTTAGAGGAAAAGGGTATATGTGAGCCATTTGAATAATAGTAGGGGCATATATGAGCCACTTTCATAATGAGGGGTATATCAGCTCTAAATGACAACGTTGAGGGGTATATCAGACCCTTTTCCCTACTTTATATTACTTATTACTTATTAAGAAAATAGTAACATAAATTCAGATTCTACTTATGAAATTATACTTAGGTATGTTGTTGTTGTAAACTAGGAGTGTAGATTCAGATTCTATTTATGAAATTATACTCAGGTATGTTGTTGTTTGTGAAGTAGAAACGTAAAATATATTTTCAAGAGTGTATTCATTTTCACCGAAGGTCTCAAGTTCAGGCTTGAATCAACAATAATAACATATCTAGTGATCATTGTATATTCACACAGTAAAATCTGAAAAGAACTTAAATATGGAGTTAAATTAAAATGATCATCTCAAATTTCTTTATTCTTTCCAATAATCCTAAGTGACCAAATTGTTATTTCTTCTATGCATTTGCAAGTTTTTTTTTTCACAAGCATCTATGGAAGAACTAACAAGAAAATGAAGGAAAAAAGAAATTTGATCATCAAAATTCAAACCAATTAAACCAAATTAATCGTTGAATTAAAGACAAAAAAAAGTTATGTGTGAGAAGGTTTAAATACACCCCTCAGCGTTACGTGAAAGATTAAATATACTCCTAACGTTTCTTTTAGTTTAATTAAAAAAAATATTCTAATCAATTATCACTCCCGCCTCCCCCCGGCCAAAAAAAAATGTGTATTCTTTTATTGGGTTATATATATCTAATATCAACGGTCGACTTAGGCATTTCAAATTCAAAATTCAAAATCTCATCCTTTCTATTAAAAAAGCCTTCAAAAGAAGAACACGAAGAAGCAAATCGCCATTGAAACGCCAGAATGGGAAGACTTGGAGTGAAAACTGACTATGAAGAACTCCGAAACGCTCAAATTTTGGAAAACAAGGTCCTCCTCTCTCTCAATTTGAGTGTATCTAATTTCTGTCAATGTTAATTTGTTATAAGCTGACTTTCTTGGATTACAGGCGCGATTGGCCAGTCTTGGACTTCAAAAAACTGTGGCAGAGCTTCGATCTATCAGATCTAAACCACAATCTGAGAAGAGAAAATACAACAAAGTTGACTACTTCTCAACCCCTTTGCGCCGATCTAGTCGATTGAAAGGCAACTCTTCCGAATTGAATTCATGCGGCACTGCGCCGCTAGCGAAAAGTCTGTATTTATGTCTCTTTTCTCTTTTTTTGTTTTGGCCCCATAAGTGTGGATTTTGAAATTAGAATGTTGCCTTTTTGAAATGTTGCTTTTAGGGAAATTGGGGCTTTTTGATGAAGAAGATGATGAGGATGATATTGAGAAGAGACCAGCTAATGCACCTCTGTTGAGAGTGAAATATGGCTTAATGCTTCGTCTTACTCCGGAAGCTTTGACTCGGCGTTGCACAAGCAAGGATAGGGGAACGTTATATGACCCTTATTTGGGTATTTGCTGTCACTTTTGCAGGTTTTGAACACGCTCTTGAATACCCTTTTGCTTATTAGTTTTTTGCCTTTTGTTTTATGAAGTGTTTAAGTTCTGTGCACGGATGGTGTAAAAAATATTTCCATAATCGAGTCATTGTTATAATTATGAGCCGATATCCTTGTAAAAATTGTTAAGTAACCTGCTATAACAAAGTCACCGCTATAACCATGAGAAGGGCGGATCTAGGTGGACGGTAGGGGTTCATCCGAAACCCTTGGATCGAAAAATTACACCGTATATATAAGGTCAAATTCAATGTTTATGATTATATAGACTGAAATGAACCCCCTCAACACAACTAGGATGCATAGCTTAGTGGTCAAGGGGGTTTAGAATCTATCCAAGGTTGCAAGTTCGACACTTACTCTCTGCAGCCGCGTGCCTATACTTACTTTTAGTTTACTTAATATCATTATATATTAAGTAATCTGCTATATATGTACTGATAGTGTAGAGAATCCTTACCGTGTTAGGTATATAGATTAAAACCTTTTGTAAATCCCAGTTTCTGGTCACTCACTGTGCAGTGAATTGAGGGACTTCCCTCAAGAGTCAAGACGGCTTCTTTGTTTTCTTTTTGCTAGGATGCGTGACTTTTGCACTTGAATTTACATATATGCCAGCTTAGCTTGTCCTTACGTATCACAAAAATGCGAAGGTGTCACGCGAGGACCAATTAAAAATGATAATATGTGAATGTTAATGCAGGCAAAAGAAATTATGTGGTGAAGAAGACTGTAAGCGATGTGGTGATTCAGACATGGATCAACCTTGCTTAGGTTAGTCTTACAAGTTGTTTATTGTTTTGTGGTACTTACTAGTCTGTAAACAGACTGATGATTATAAAATTTCACATACAGGCAAGACAGATTGTTCAATTTGTCATTCTAGCCAAGGTGTTCTTTGCCGAGGTTGTCTTAAGGTTCGATATGGTGAAGGTGAGACAATAACCATGCATTTTAGATACTGAAGTTTATATGAAGTCACATGGTTTTGATCTTGAAGTCACTCATGTTGTACACACTACTCTTCACTTTATGAAATTGATTTCTGCCTTTTCACTTATGAATGTCGATTAGTACTAAATATGTGCAAATTGTACTAGAAATGGAGGATGTGAGAGCAAATAAAGAATGGATATGTCCTCATTGTACTGAAGAAAAAGGTATCAATCCATATTGGATATGTAATAGGTATGTAGTGGTTTATAAAACAGGACTAGCCGCTAGATTAGTTAAGCTCTTTTGATACTTGTTTTTTTTCTCGGTTCATGGATTGATTTCTTGTTCATGCCTGTTTACGTTTTTCTAGCTCATTGTGCCTAAAGAAACGAAAGATGGCTCCAACTGGGATCGCCATATTCAAAGGTTTGTATGTTTGTCACTAGTTTACTTGAGGTTTTGTTTGCTCATATCTGTTGTTATATAGTGTTCTAATTTCTTGTCTTTTTGTTTTCCTTTTTTTCTCTCCTTGTTGGACAAAACAGCTAGAGAGATGGGATACAAATCAGTGGCACATCTGTTAATGGATCAACTTCAGGGAGCAGTGAAGGGTTAATTATAAACTAATTTTAGTGCATTGTTAACTTCTTGTTGGTGCAGTAGAATTAGCTTCAGAATGTAAAAATGAATGTTATGAAGACCAATCACTGGTTGTGTAATGCAAGGATCCTCATTATGAAAGTTATAACACCCTTTCATTTGAGGTTATATCGAAGCAAACACTTGTGGAATTACATTGAGTATGTTGTTATCCACAACAACGATGTCAGTTTTAAAGCCACACATAAATTTTAAAAAGAATGAGATACATGTTAAAAATGGAAACATGTTGCCCAGTTTGTGATTGGGGATTTGAATGATAACATTCCTTTGAACTTATATTGTCTATCCTAATAATTTAGATTGGTTTGATTGATGAAAATTAAATAACACAATTGTTGGGTTTTACTACCTTGAATAAGAAACAATTTGTTCCTTTTTACAGATGTATACTTAATTTTGCCATAAGAAGGATACCTATCAAAATGAAAGATAAATTATAGGGAAAAAGGGTCTGAAAAATACTTTAATTTTGGCCGAAATTGTTGTTACGATATCAAACTTTATGGAGGACCTTTTACCCTCTGCACTATTTAATAGTGTATTTAAAAGGTATATATGTGCCCACGTGAACACATTATTATTTATATTTATGATGTCCACGTGGGCATATATACACTATTAAATAGTGTAGGGGGGGTAAAAGGTCCTTTCCAAAGTTTGATATCGTTATTGCAATTTCGGTCAAAATTCGAATATATTTCAGATCATTTTCCCTAAGTTATATAAACAACTATAAGACTCGCTATGTTATATGGCAGTGAATGTTGGACTGCTAAAATCCAAGATATCATGTTATAGAGATGCAAATGTTAAGATGGATATATGATCATACCAAATTAGACAGGATTAGAAATGACCACTTTCGTCAAAAGATGCAAGTAGCACACATTGGGAATAAAATGTGAGAAGGTCGCTTGAGACAGTTAAGACATGTTAAGTAGGGGTGGGCATAAATTTTGGAAAATCGAATCGAACCGAATTAATTTGATTTTTTGCTTCGATATCTGTGTTATTTTTTCAAAAGTTTGATTCTTTGATTTGGTGTTCGATGTAAGGTTCTTAGAACTTTGGTGAATCAAAGAACCGAACTTTTATTTAAAAAAATAGAAAAATAGTAATTATATATATCTTTATCAATGTACATAATGTAAAGGAACCCGTCTTCGTCCTTGTTTTTCTTGAGAAGTAGTTGAAGGCACAATGTTCTTGACAAAAAATAAATATAGTCTTTTAGTTAGCACAATAAATGTTCCATGGAGAGACACAACATTCCTTAACAAAGTTTTAAATTTTTAAGTATCTTATAATTTGATTTTGTACTCATTTTATTTTTCATCCGGATGGAAAAACCGAAAAAAGAGTAAAAAATCAGCTTTTGTCGAGAGTATATATAATATAATATAATATAATAGGACTATAGGAGTAGAAGAAAGAGGAGGGAAAATTGCCATTGAAAACCTAAAAGGCCATCAATGGGAAGGCTAAAAGTAAAACCTAACTATGAAGAACTGCGAAATGCTCGAATCTTGGAAAATCAGGTTTTTCTTCTCTCTCTCCATTTTCTCTCAATGTTAAATTGCAAATAGTAGCTGATTTTCATGGGGTATTGTACAGGCTAGGTTTGCCAGTCTTGGACTTCAAAATATCTTGGGAGAGCTTCGAACTAAACCAGAGAAGAGAAAACACAACAAAGTGGACTACTCCTCCGCCCCTTTGCGTCGTTCCAATCGATTGAAAGGCGACTCTGCACCATCATCAAAAAGTTTGTGTTTTTATGTGTATTTACTGTATGAAAATGTTTGTGTTTCTTTGTATATTGATTTTTCATGGAGATTGTGTCTTTTTGAAGAGGGAGATGATGGCATAAAGGAGAGCCTTAATCAAGAAGCTTTGGTTCAGCGTTCCAATCGATTGAGAGTGGGAGTTTGCTGTCACTCCTGCATGTATTACACTCTTGCCAAACTTTTTACCATTGATGTTGCAACTTACAGTTTTTTATCGCTCACTGTTCGATGAATTGACTGACTGAGGTCTGAGCAAGTAAATTTTAGATATTCTGATGGTTGGCCCCTTGGCTTGCTGTTTGCTATGATCCTTTTGAGGTTGAGTTTACATTTCATTTTTAGTAACTAGCCCAAGTTTAAATGGGTTGGTTGTGTTGACCTAATGGAATGAACTTGATTACCCATCAAACTATTAGATCAAAAGGGGTCATATAATACATCCCCAAACATATACATACAAAATCAAATTTGGAGAGTGGAATGGATGGACTTAAGCTAATAGTTTAAGAAGAATATATTAGTTTTCACATTTTTCAATAATCAAAATACAAAAGGAGAGGAGATTAGGTTGTGTTATGACAATGTTATTTGACGCATCTTTGCCCAACCTGTTCTGAACCAAGTAAACTTTATGCGGGTTGGATTGTGACTTTGACATTTTGACCTGCCCAAGTTTGGCCTAACTCGCACATCTATCACCATTCACCTATAAGCTTGTGCTTGTGTGCCACTGGTATTTTGTCACTCTCTTATCAGTTGAAAATGATAATTTGTGAATGCTAATGCAGGGAAAAGAAATTTTGTGATGAAGAAGATTGTAAACGTTGTGGTGATTTGGACATGGATCAACCTTGTTTAGGTTGGTCATACAAAGCACTTTTCCTTTCCGTAAACTAATTTGCTGGCATACTGATGAGTCTAAAATTTCCCATACAGGCATGACGGATTGTTCAATTTGTCATTCTAGCAATGGTTTTCTTTGCCGAGAATGTCTTAAGAATCGATATGGTGAAGGTGAGGTAATAGATATGCATTTTAGAAACTAAAAGTCAAAGCATAAAGCATTTGCCATGACTCACTAACCGTTACTCTTTTGTTCTGTTTAATTTAAGGCCTAACAATGGGAACTCTGTGAAATTGATCTTTGCTTTTTCATTTATGAATGTCGATAAGTACTAATACCGTGCAAATATGTGATAGAACTGGAGGAGGTGAGAGCTAACAAAGAATGGATATGCCCTCATTGCACTGAAGAAAAAGGCATCAATCCGTATTGGTTCTGTAACCGGTACGTAGTGGTTATATAAAACAGGTCTAGGTGATTGTGAAGTCAACTTCTTTTGATATTGATACTGGCAAATTTCATTTGGCTTTTTCTTGCTCATGGATCAATATCTTACTCATGTTTTTCTAGGTTATTGTGCCTAAAGAAGCGAAATATAGCTCTAACCGTGAACACATTTAAAGGTTTGTATGTCATCACTAGTTTCACTTGAGGTTTTGTTCTTTGCTCTGAGATTTTGTCTAATTTCTTGTTGGATCTTTGAACAAAACAGCTAGAAAGATGGGATACAAATCAGTGGCACATATGTTAATGGATCAGCTTCAGGGAGCAGTGAAGGGTGGAGATGATAAGCTTTTTGGTTAATTCCAAACTTTTTAAGAGCTACATGGGCAGTAGAATTAGCTTTTGAATGTAAAAATGGAATGTGTTGTAATGGCGTGGATCCTTATGTCTAAAGATGTTTTCCACCAGTATTTTGTACCTGATATGTATTCGGCTAATTCAGATTTGCATTGTGTAACTGACTAGTCTATATTCACGTCTCGTTATCCTTTTACGTAAATCATTACTCCACATATGTCTTTCATTTTTTATAAAAAAACTTTAATTCGATATTAAGGTTAAAAGAAAGAGGTCATTTTTTTTAAACAGACTAAAAAAGAAAGGAGGTCATTCTTTTTGAAACGGAGGGAATAGTAATAAGATAGGTATATTTATCAGACCATTTCCAAATCCACCTCTATTTTACTCTCCATTTTCTATATTTGGAGAGTAAAATAGAGAATGGGTGCTCCAATCCACCTCCAAATCACTCTCTATTCTTCAAATACTCTCTATTTCACTTTTTCAATATTTTATTATTTCCATTATTTTTTAATTAACATATTATTTTACATATAATTTCATTAATTAAATATCTAATATTCATAATTCTTTTTAAATATAATATAATATTTTNNAAGAAATATTTCGCGATGAAACAAGAATGGTGCCGAAAAGATGTTGAACATGCATTCGGAGTTTTGCAATCACATTTTGCAATTATTGCAGGACCGTTATGTTTTTGGAGAAAGGAAGTGCTACATGATATAATGACTACATGTAATATATTGCACAACGTGATAATTGAGGATGAACGTGATTTTAATGCATCAATTCAAGGTGTCGTAGAGGCTCCAACTCCCACGACAGAAATTGTGGTAGATGAAAACCTCCGGTTTGAACAATTTTTAGCTAGAAATAAAAAAATTAAGGACAAAAATGCTCATTTTGAACTCCGTAATGCATTAATAGAGCATTTATGGGAGCAACGTAATAATTTCGAAAATTGAATGTTTATGTAATTGTATTTCACTTTTATTTGAATTTGTCCATTAATTTATATATTATATAATATTTTCTTGCAATTTATAGTATTTAGAATAAAATATAATTTTATATTAAATAAAAAAATTGAAAAATAAATTTTTGTATCAAATGAGAATTATATAAAGTAATTATTGGAAAAGAAACAAATAATTTATATTATGAAATAAGAAAAGGCGAAATGGTCTGGAGGACCGTTATACTTGTATCAGTTTGTATTCTGAACCCTTCTACTTACACATTTGTCATCTGGACCCTTTCTATAAACTGATACAAGTATAAAAATGAAATAGAAATAATAATATAATATTGAGGAGAAAGATTTTTTTTTTTTTTAGAGAGTAAAATAGAGAATTGAGTTGGAGTTGATTGTCTAAAAAAATAGAGAACTCTATATATTTGGAGAGTAAAATAGAGTGAGGTTGGAGATGCCCTCATAAGCTTGGTGGATAAAATAAAAAAGGAAAAAGAAAAAAAGTAAACCCTTTTTGTCCCTTGGAGAGAGGTTTTACTGCCTTGCTTCTCTATTGTTCCTTCTCGGAACCAAACACCGGCCTTTAACCTCTAGATTCCGGCCGGCGATGCCGGCTATCCATAACCATAACTGGTTCCATACTGCTTCGAATATCAATACGAATTGTTCTTTCTCGACCTTCAGCTTCCCTAAAACCCTCACATTTTCAAACTCCTTATCTCATTCTCTCAAATTCGTCTCTCCTAACCCGTTCTTCGTTAACCGAAAACGACGCGGCTTTGTGACTATTAATGCAGCTGCAAAGTCGTCCAGCTCCGACCTATATTCAGTTCTTAATGTTAGTAGAAATGCAACGCTCCAAGAGATCAAAGCATCTTATCGCAAGCTTGCTCGCAAGGTATACTCATCTATTTGCTTATTGTTTTTGGCTTTGTCATTTGTAAGTTGTTATTATTACATTATTCTCTGCCTTGTGGCAACTGCTTTTTGGCTTCATAATCATTGTATTTACTTGAAAATAGTATCATCCTGATATGAATAAAGGGCCTGGAGCTGAAGAAAAATTTAAGGAGATTAGTGCTGCATATGAGGTAACATCCTGCTTCCCTCCAAAAAAGTTTCCTTTGTTTTTTTTGTTAGGGCATTTTATGTTGAATTGATAATATAATGAAATTTTGCATTACACTTGGCATCCTTAATTTGGTAAAAATTTAGTTTTGATCTTTTTCTTTCATTGTTTTCAATTTGACTACAAAGTGTATATTTAGGTATTATCAGATGATGAGAAAAGGTCTTCATATGACCATTTTGGTGAGGCAGGGTTGCGAGGAGAATATAATGTGCCGGGTGGCGGTCCACAGGGGGTAAAGTACTGACCTTTGTTTATATTCTCATAATTTTCATATATATTTCAATGTTTCTTCATGATGACTGGTATCTGTCCCCACATGATTATCTGATCTCTTAGGTGGACCCTTTTGAAGTGTTTTCTGAGTATTTTGGCGAATCAAGTGCCTTTTTTGGAGGAAGTGGCGGATTGGGAGGCTTCAACTTTGATTTCAAGAATACTGGAAGGCAGAATCTTGATATTCGGTGAGTATCGAAGCTTATTTGCTTCTGAAACTATGTATATCTGTATATCTGGTCTGGGTGATATTAGGATATGTTTCATGCAGAAAACATACTGTTTTGAGATGATGATTCCCATTGTAGTTGTATCTTTCTCTGGGCACTTTCTGCTTACTCTCCCCCCACCCCAAAAAAGAGTATCTACCACTTCTTTATATGTAGTAACATTCGTTGCTGAGGAGAGTTGTAGCCCTTATATACCGCTGGATGAAGGTTTGTATAAGCTTCCATGGCTTCACCTGCATCAATGAAATTTAAGCAAGAAAATTGAGGAAAAGAAAATAGAATAACTTCTCCATCAACATTGGTTTGTTTTATGCGTGAAGTAATTAAGGACGAGAGGAAAAAGTTTAATTTTATCTTCCTTCGTAGTCTGTCTTTTTCATTAACCGAATATGTGTTTGATGATTTTTCTTGTCTTTCAGTTATGACCTTGATTTGAGCTTTGAAGAGTCTATATTTGGAGGGCAGCGAGACATCGAAGTACCCTGTCTCGATGAATGTGATAGTTGTGATGGGACTGGTGCTAAATCTAGCAGATGTGTTAAAGTCTGTTCTGACTGTGGTGGAAGAGGAGGAGTGGTGAAAACACAGAAAACGCCTTTTGGAATCATGTCTCAGGTATTTTCACATACTTGCATGAGAAATTAGTAATTGTCGAATGCCATTGTAGTCACTTCTTTTGTTATTCATCTTCTTTTTATCTTACAATCTAAACTGATTTCTTGTTTGAAATGCTATTTTGTATGTGTTCTTTTCCCCAACTTTTACCACAAAATTTGCAAGCTTGTATCTTTTGTTGATTAATGGACATGATCACATGGGTGTTTTTGCTGAGGGATTCTCTGTATGAAAACTTTAGACTTTGTTCTATATACAGACTATTTGTTCTCTATGATTCCCTTTGTCCTAAAAGCATAGTCCTACTTCCTTTTTAGCTCATCCCAGAATAGTGTCCACTTATCAAGGGAAGAAAAATCCGAAATTTCCCTTTGTCCATTTTCTTGGTCTTTTTTTTTACTTGGCACAATCATTAAGATGATGGTTCACATCTTAAGATGATGCTTTTTTACTTAGTCTGCTTTCAAGAGTATTATGATGATGCTTGAACCTAGCCCTCTTTTGGACACAAGCATTAATACCTTTCAATGCTTGTGCCCCATATTAAGATGATGTTTTCTTACTTGGAACAAAAGAGGGCTACTTTTTTGAACTTTATCACCACTGGTTTGTCAATTGTCATGACAAGTTTAATATGACCTTTGTACTATTTCCGGATTAACTCATATGAGGTTACTGTCATTCACCTATGGCAAGTAATGTACACTACTGTTTCAAGATAGTGGAACTTTCAAAGAAATACTATTTTTCTCTGATCACTAAATGGCTTATTTATTCTGCTCAATGTTTTATTTTGTTTAAGCACAAAATAAAAGTTCTCTCTGCACATCCAACCTGTGTGTTATTTTGAACAACTTGCTGCTATCTACTATTTTAGTCTGCTGGTCCTTCTTGGCTGGCTTTCTAGATGCTGATTCATGTTTTCAGGTGTCTACATGCTTGAAATGTGGAGGTAATGGAAAGATAATAACTGATCATTGTCGAAAATGTGGTGGCCGTGGTCAAGTACAATCAAAACGAAGTATCAAAGTGGTTGTTCCACCTGGAGTTCATGATGGAGCCACGATGCAAGTTCGAGGAGAGGGTAACATTGACAAGAAAAGGTCACCGTTAATTAAAGTTCCTAGTTCATGTGATTTTATGTAGAAACTTAATGCTTTGACCAAATGTGGTCAATTCACAAGAAAATCTGCAGTATATGCAATTTGAACTTTTAGCTTAATTGAACTAATACATAGTATTATGATTGTCAGCAACATGCTCCTCTGAGTCTAAGTACATGTTTGATTTGCCTGCTCTGCTCAAAATGTTGCCTCTGCTGCTTGTTATTAGTTATAGATATTGGTATTATGTGGATACTTTCTAGGCTGGGTATTCTCTTCTTTCTGATTTGCTGTTAGTGTTTTCTGTTTGATTCTATGTGTGAAACAAGTGCATTAGATCATGAGAATGCAGAAGATTTTGAGGAAGTCCGAGTCACAAAATGAAGCATATCCTCATTGTAGTAGACATGTAATTATTTAAGAAAAAGTAAGAAGAAGTTCAAAGGAACATGCGCTTAGGAGCTAGCTTAGTTGTTTTGTTTGTTAATATGCCCAAACTTCTTGAGGTTTTACCTCTCACCTAGGTTAGAAAGTGTGCGCAACTCAACCTTTTCTGTTCTTTCTCTTATTCTGTTTCTCTTTGCAACTTTTTATGGTTCTTTTGGGAGGTGAGTTGGGTATTCAAATAGCCTCAGAGAGATAGATGTGGAATTGCGGATATGTTTTTCTCCTTTTCACAATTATCTTCACATCTTGGCTTGGTCTTCTTTGCAGTAGTATGTCTGGTGACCTCTATTTGGTCATCCATGTTGAAGAAAAACGTGGTATTTGGAGGGATGGTCTCAACCTGTACTCAAAGTTAGATGTTGATTTTACTGAGGCCATTCTGGGGACGGTTAAGAAGGTAATAAAAGCATTGCAAAAAGAGAATTGGTTTTATCTTCTTTCAAAGAGGCACAATTTAAAAACAATTAAATTTGAATTGATTGCTAGCAACATTTTAATTCTCCTTTCAGTCGTTCCCTATATTTGTTTCCCTGCCCTCCCCTTCCCTTCCCCTAAACAACTCCCCTTAATGACATTGTATGTTTCTGGCATTTTAATTTAGCTTTGAAGTGCTTGTTGATAGTTCCATGCAGGTATAATACCGACATTAGTTCTTAAAAGAATCACATCACCTCAATTATGACTTACGGTGGTCTTTGTTTTCCTCATATAGACTCCTGTTTGGACTCCTACAGGTGACTACTGTAGATGGTACAAAAAATCTTCAGATTCCACCTGGATGTCAGCCTGGAGAGAAGATTAAAATGTCAAAAATGGGAGTGCCAGACATGAATAGATCTTCAGTGAGAGGAGATCATATTTTCCTGATAAATGTTCAGATCCCGAAGAATCTCAGGTTTGAATTTGTTGGTAGAAGCTTTCAGATACATCCGAATTTCAATTTGATCAGTTTGGATTGGATAAGTTGCCACTTCTGTTTTTATGTACAAGTGCGATGAGTTTTCTTTCGTGGTCTCATTGTCTTCTCCTAAAGTTATTTGCGAAAATCTCATCAACACAAGGTCTTATATGAGCCATCCATTCTTTTAAGTGATTAATCAACATAAGAACAACAATTTCGAGGTTGGCATGAAACTGCAATGTTCCCTGTGGTAAATGTGAAAAGTGGTTTAGCTTATGAGACAAAATATATACCTTAGCTTCTTCCTTAAAGGATTACATTGACTAAATTTGTCTAATCTAATCAATCAGGATTTATCTTATCTGAACAAAAAGGTATGAAAGATGTTTAATTTGTCAACATTCCTTTTCAAAGTCTTGAATTATCACCCTTATTTTATGAAGTAACATAGAGTCTGAGTTACACAAGGTAGTAGGGGTAAGGTCTGCGTACACCCCACCCTCCCTAGACCCACTTGTGGAATCACAGTGGGTATGTTGTTATTGTTGTTGTTGTTGTGACATAGAGTCTGAGTTTGATAATTTTCTTGAGCAGGAGTAACATAGTTTCTCATTGAGCATCTTCACTATTTTGTTGCTTTCATCTAAAATACTTCCCTGATGTGTGTCTGTTCAATAATGTGTGCTCCTTCTATGTCAGTGATACAGAGCGCACCTTAGTTGAGAAGTTGGCTTCACTTAGAGCAACATCCAATCATCATTCAGTCTCATCTGGCGGTATATCTTCTTATTCTTTCTTTCTTTCTTGTAAAGAGTCCGAAATCTTTGCTTGATAAGAGGAATACTTTCAATCGGATAACCATATCACAAAACAGAAGAAAAACTTTCACTCAGAGTGTGTCAAAGGCATGACCCAAATGAATGTTATATGAGAAACAATTATGAATACTGATGTACGGAAGTATGCAAAGAAGTGAACATGCTAAACGAATTTTAGTACCAACAACTTCTGGTTCTAGTTAAGCCTTTAGCTCTCTCTCACATGTGATTTACTTACACCTCATCCACTCCCTTGAAAGGTAGACCTTTCTCTAAAACCCTCCCCTTAATCTTGTAGATTATTATTTTCTTCAACGAACAATCTTGTAGATAAAACAGTGATGAATTATCAGAAGGAATTTTGACTGGCAAGCTTGAATCAGTGTGGTCTGCCATTTGAACCTGAAAATAGGGAACCATCCTCTAGAAATAATGTCAAATGTGACATCAAGAAGCAAACTAGCCTCATTTCTTTAACACTCAAATATGCAATGTGCCAAAGCATGCCATCAACCATTGCCTTTTATGTCGTTAGATGCATTTAAGTTGCCAAAGTAATTTATTTCTAGTATGTCACATTACACCATGTTTATTAGTTTCTTTATTCTTTACCTTTTAATTTTATCTAAAGGGATACCAAGAAATAATCTGGACGGGGATGTTGCTTCTGCAGGTGAAAGGGGAGGTGCTGCACGTTTGTGGAAACCGATCAAAGACTTTCTGAGGTGCATTATGTGCTGCAATCATCTCATTTTAAGATTATGAAATGCCAACTTATTTTTGACAACTTAATTAGTTTCTCCTTATTACTCTGCCGATCTCATATTTATGAATCGACATACATGAAAAGAAAGAAGAAAATATAAAAGCAACTAGATGAGAATCAAGTTCAGTTGAAGCTATCAAAACTTAAGAAGGAATATCAAAATCTATTCCACTAGAGTTTCATGGAATATTTTGCATACCGAAAATTTACCCTTGTCTGTATTTTTATTTGTTTGCTTATGTTCATTTGTCCACTTTGTAGGAGTGGACTATCTGGTAGAAAATTTGCATCAATTAGCTCAGAGACGACAGCTTTACGGAGTTTAAACAGGCCGTTACCGAGTTTTCCTCTAATTACATCACTTTCTGCTGTTTTACTTGGAACATGTCTTTTAGCCTTTGTGAAAGTTTGTTACAGTAAAATTTTGCTGCAGAAGCGATTAGTAAAACCAAATTTTGTTCTTCACAAGGAAATTAAAGAGCAATAATTGCGATATCGTACTGCTTAACTCATGCAGTACATGAATTTTATAACGTGTATGTTTGCTTATCCCTGTGTCACTATATCCTGTCCATTTCTTACCCTTTTTTTTTCTTTTATACTAATCAAGGATTATGATGTGTTTAACCAATAACTAATTAATTAGTTTTTCTAATCTAGGATTTTGTTCTAGTGGACAGTACATAAAAAGGGGTTCCATGTATTATGTGCACTGGATGGGTGTGGCCGACAGTGAATAGAAACAAAAGCTGCGGTTCCAACTCAAAAAAATAGTATAACCTTACTGTAAAGTTTAATTTTAACAGGTTATCCATATGATTAAAGTAAAAGTAACACAAGAAGCAATGATAATGAGAAGTGAAGAAAGGCACACACACACTAGAAAAGTAACAGCTTGATACAGTTGTCTGTACAAAGGTGAGACTGTTATCAAGATTTGACAAATTGGAGTCGGAGAAGGATGATGTGTATGTTGTTTTATTCCTATTTTGTGAAAATAGAATAGACTGTTTTTGATAGATAAATAGCTGAAATAAAACATGTCAAAATCAATAGGAAAGGTTTGGCTAATTTATTATCATAATATACATTTACTTCTTTGATAAAGTGTCTCATCCTAATTTATTATCACCTAAGTCCTAAAATTTTGTTCCTCATTATTAGCTTTATTAAAATCCACCTCAATCTTTGGTTGGTAACTAAGATACTTTCATCTAATCCAATCAATTTCTTTTCCTTTTATTACCTAAGAATTCAATTAAATAGGATTCTTCCCATTAATATAAAACATTAGCTAACTCAAAAATCTTAATATCTTCAATTTTTTTCATTTATAAAAACTCCTTAGAAAATGTTTTATGTGTTTGGTAGCAGAATTTTCAATTTTTTCATGTTTGATTGATCAAAATTTTGAAAATACTTATTTCGATTAAAACAAAAAAAATGATTTCTCTTATAGCAATATGGAATACAAGCTCTACAAATAGTATTACACGCTAATTGTCTAATCTCACCCTCCTCCGACACACCCCCAAACCACATAGCCCACATTTCCACCGTCCCACACCCCTAGCCCCATGCTAATTTCAATAGCGTTCGTCTTGATTATATCCAAATATCTCTGAGACTATTTTCTACGTATTTATCAAACACAAAAAAAAAATTAAAAAAAATTAAAACAAACTTTTTTTAAATACCAAAGACATCTATAGGTGTTTGGAAGAATTTGTTGATGCCATATAGCTATTAGTATAATTACACTTTAGTTTATGTCAACTTTATTCACCTGCATCATGCAATTATGAAAATCTAACGTAGCATGATTCATTTCTCTAACTATATAATATATAATAATGCTGCCATCCCATTATTCCCATTCCAAAAAATAAAATGGCCCCACCCCAACCCAAAAAAAGGCCAAAAAACAAACAAAAGGTGTGCTGTTATAAGAAAGAAAAAAAAAGGGAAATGATGGATAGATACTGTCTAGCTACTACATTAATATTTCTCATTAATGTCATCAATAACAGTTGTATTTCCAAAGTGGGAAAATATATATGAAGAAATGAAAAATACAGAATTCCCTAATCTTCGCTTATCAAAAATTAAACAAAAAGTACTATAAATTATAATTTTTTTTGCATATCATATTATGAAAAAATACATCATAAAATGTTAGTCAAAGTTCTTATCATTTGACTCTAAAAAAGGAAACCATGACAACTAAAAATAGATGAAAAGAGTATGATACAATTATTTTTAATAAGATGAGCAATTAATATAAGATAGAGGGAGTACTTTATATAGCCATTTATCAATAAAGGATATTTTTGATACTACTGAAAATATACTTTAATTTTCATATTTGATTAACTTTCTTAGTAAAGGTAAAAAAAAAAAATAGAGTCAAATTACATAATTAGCAATATTGATTATGTCAAAATTACAATTATATTTGGAGGCGACCAAAAAAAAATTACTAATATTTTCTTAAATAATATGTAATACTCCCCCTGTTCCTTTTTATTAGTTTAATTTTGACTTTTTACTTGTTCGTTTTTATTTATCATTTTTGACAAATAAAAAATAATAATATTTTTTTACCTATTATATTCTCAATTTATTTAGAATCTCTTTAATGAGTAAATTAATTTTGAAATTTTATCAATTAATAGAGATAAAATAGTAAACTCGCTATGTGAACTATTATTATCCTGATAGATGTTCCAAGTCAAAAATAAACAAATAAATAGGGATAGAGGGAGTAAAGAAATAATATAAATAATTTGAGACTAATTAAATATAGATGAAAATTCAATGATTTAAAAAATGACATGACCGGGGTCAACTATCCTCAATTTTTTTCTTCTGTACTACATATATAAAGTTCGACACAATAATAATATAAATAATTAATTTAAAATAATAGAAGTAAGTAATATTTAAATATTTTCCTTATTGAATAATTAGTTCATTATCCTGCTAAGATAAGTTAGTAAGATGAGACAGTTGAAGAATAATGTCGCAGTTAGGTGAAGTCTTCATTAATTGCTCCCACTAACTAACTTATTTCTATTTGTTGATGACTTTTTGGGATTAGTATTAAAATTTTTGGTACGATATGATAATTTGATGTATATCATACTATGTCCATTTCTAATTTAATGTGTAAAGAAATTATTGTTTTTTGATTTGAAGTTTAACCCCTTTTAAGTATTTTTGAGATAAAAATTAAGTTCTTATCGTTTAACAATATTATTATTATTTGATGTTGAGACAATTGATTATAAGTTGAAAAAAATAAAGTAAGGAAAGAGAGTTTTGATTTTGGTTGGTCCCTCAAAATATTAAAAATGACAAATTGTGAAAGGGATTTAAAATGTAGCATTAGGACCCCCTACCTCTTTACCCCATTTCTTTCGTGGCATGTTAAAGTTGTCATCGAGTTAATTTCTCGTATGATCACTTAATTAATATTTATGCTACTAGTTATATTTTTGATTTTGTTAAAAAAAAGTGCTTCACTTTACTAAAGTTAAAAATACTAAGATTGTATTTATAGAATCAAAATGAATCTAGTCTCGTAGATAAAGAATATTTTTTATCCAAAACTCCATTTTATGCATGAAGTTATTTTCATTATTTTTTAAATTGTAATATACATAAGTTTGAAATTGAACAAATCAGACAAACCAAAACCAAACTAAAAAAAATACTGAATGAAATAATTTACGATACTTTGATATCGATATATAGTATTTCATAAATTCAAACTAAACATATCGAACTAAATTCTTAAAATTTTACTATTGTTTATATAGTGTTTAATTGACATTTGATTTCTGTAGTAAGTAATATTATTATAGTTTTATATAATAATTTCAGTACTTTTTTAATACCAGATTGAACATAAGATAATTAACACATGAGAGATAAATAGAAAAACTTCAACTTCATTTTTTTGTATTTTTATTTAGTTTAAAATTAAGGATAATTATATTTTATATTATACATTGAATATGCCATCTTAAATACAAAAAAAATTATTTTAAAAAAAATAAACCCACAAAAAACACATGAACTATATTCTTTTTTCCTTGCACAATATTTTCTTCTATCGTTTAAATAATTTATTGGCAAACAACCTTAAAAAAGTGAGAGAAATAAATAAAAAGAGAACCCCAGATCAAGAAATTCAAAAGAACAGATAGTCCAAGTTGCAGAAGCTGCTTTTTTCATTAAAAAAATAAAATAAAGTCTTTAAAGCTTTTTATCCAATCAAGAAATTCTATGACAAAAGCTGAACATCATAAAAGAAAAAAGAAAGGTCCATAAATTATACTCGTATCGATTCATATTATATGATATACTTTTAGTTCAATCATACCCCTTAAAAAAATTAGGCAATTTACAAAAATAATCATGAAATAAGTGGTTTGAATTTAGATCACAAAACTTCAAATTTAACAAATTTTATTTAATAAATAATAATTTTATCTTTCGTATGCTTATAGATTTTGAAGTTAAAATTTAAAATTTTAAGTTATTGAAGTTGTGATTTTTTAAATTTACTTGAATTTTTTTTATGTTATGTGAGTGAATTTTAAAAATATTTGTTTTCTTTTTAAACTCTGGTAAAAATTTTTGGTCAAACAAACATTTGAACATAGATTTTCAAATCTGCTCCTCAAATCTATGATCAAACGCTAGCTTTGACTCTTGAAGATTTTTCGAAGGTTAAAAATTCAAGATCACTCAATTTATAGTATGTAATTTCCTCTACTCGCTCCTAAAGAGTCATTAATAGTATGGTTTTTCTAATTATAAAAACTCATTTATTTATCTAAATAAGACAATCTTGTTATATAAAAAAAATTAAAAACGTTTTATTATAATATGAATTGAAAGGAATAATAGAAAAAAAATATTCTAAAAAATTTACTCCCTCCGTTTTTATTGATATGTTATCATTTTAGATATTATGTATCTTCAGAAACTATGTAACTTTATCTTCATAGTTTTATTTAGTATCTCTTGAAGTCAAATTTTTCAATAATTTAATTTATTTTAATTAATTAAAAATTATTCAATTAATTTGAATTAATCATTTAGTTTTAATTAAAAATCCATACTTTCAAAGCTAATAACTTTTAAGTGTAAAATAGAAAGAATAATGTCATTTATGCATTGATTTTGTCAAGTCAAATACTATTTCTTCCGTTCACTTTTAATTGTCATATTGCGCTTTTCAAAAGTCAATTTGACTAAATTTCAAAGTTAAATTAGATTATATTAATTCGATATTCTAAACATGAAATTTAGATATTCAAAAACTATACAAAAAGTACCATAAATTATAATTTTTGCAAATTAATATTAGTCAAAATTCTTATAGTTTGACTCTAAAAAAGAAAATTATAACAATTAAAAGTTGATGGAGAATAATGACCATCTAAATTTTTGTAAGAACGATATATAAATAGGAGCGGAGAAAATAAAAAGTATAGGACTCCTCACTGTTTTTTAGTAAGAGCATAAAACAGTCCACTTTCTTTATACTTATAACTTAATTATACCATCAACTCTGCTAGCTGTTGACCAAAATCAGAAAAATAAAAATAAAAAAATAAAAAACAGCTAGGGTTTCTTTTTCATTTATTACATTTTACACCCTGGATTTTTAATTTTATCTACTTTCCCCCACAATAATAATAAAACAAACAAGAAACCAGTGTCACTTCATCCCCTTCCTAATATCAGCCAACAACAAAAGCAAAACGCTTACTACAGCAGCTTTCTTGAATTTTTTTGTCTTTTCTTCTTTTCAATTCTTAGTTTTTCTAGTATGAATGTATAAGTTTTCAGGCATAATGTTGGGTTTTTATCGAGTTTCTATGATGCAGAAGCTGTCAATGTTGCTGTTTTTTGTTCTTTTTTACAGTATAACGAGTTCTGCAGATCTGAACTCCGACCGGGATGCTTTACTGGCGTTACGAGCTGCTGTGGGTGGTCGGACTTTGTTATGGAATGCTTCTAACACAACCCCATGTAATTGGGCTGGTGTTTTATGTGAGAATAACCGTGTTACTGTTCTCCGGTTACCGGCGGCGTCACTTTCCGGTGAGATTCCGGTGAATACCATTTCGAATCTTACTCGAGTTAAGACGCTTAGTCTACGTTTTAACCGGCTTTCGGGTTCTCTTCCTTCTGATATTTCTCAACTTGTTGAGCTTCGTAATCTTTACCTTCAGGATAACGAATTTGTTGGTTCTATACCTTCTTCGTTTTTCACGCTTCATTTAATGGTTCGTTTAGATCTTTCTAATAACAATTTTTCTGGAGAAATACCATCTGGGTTTAACAATTTGACTCGTTTGAGGACACTTTTGCTTGAAAACAACCAGTTTTCTGGGTCTATTCCGGAGTTAAAGTTTTCGAAGCTTGAACAATTTGATGTCTCTGGTAATAGCTTAAATGGGTCTATTCCGAAGAGTCTTGAAGGAATGCCTGCTGGTGCTTTTGGTGGGAATTCACTTTGTGGGAAGCCGCTTGAGGTTTGTCCTGGGGAAGCGACTCAGCCTGCTATAGCTACTGGTGGGATTGAAATTGGGAATGCGCATAAGAAAAAGAAGTTGTCTGGTGGTGCAGTTGCTGGCATTGTTGTTGGATCTGTACTGGGATTCCTTCTGCTGTTGTTGATTTTGTTTGTATTGTGTAGAAAGAGGTCTGGTAACAATGCGAGGTCTGTTGATGTAGCTACATATAAGCATCCGGAAACAGAACTTTCTGCGGAGAAGTCCAATGTGGACGCTGAAAATGGTGGTGGTGGAAATAATGGGTATTCAGTGGCAGCAGCAGCAGCT
>NW_006238952.1:1381485-1387098 GCF_000226075.1 Solanum tuberosum
GCAGCAGCAGCTGCTGCCATGACGGCTACTGGAAAGGGAGGAGAGATCGGTGGAAATGGTATTAAAAAGCTGATCTTTTTCGGGTCTGATAGATCGTTTGATTTAGAGGATTTGTTGAGAGCTTCAGCTGAGGTTTTAGGGAAGGGGACGTTTGGAACAGCTTACAAGGCAGTGTTGGAGATGGGCACAGTTGTAGCTGTTAAGAGATTGAAGGATGTAACCATATCTGATATGGAGTTCCGGGAGAAAATCGATAAAGTTGGACAAATGAATCATGAGAATTTGGTTCCTCTTAGGGCATATTATTACAGCAGGGAGGAAAAGCTTCTTGTCTATGACTACATGCCAATGGGAAGCTTGTCTGCACTTCTTCATGGTGAGTCAAAGTTATACTTTTTCCTTATAAATTGATGATTTTTTGTTGTTGTAAATACCTGAGGGCAATCTCTATTGCTTTTCTTGCTTTAGTCTGTGGATTGGTTAGTTGGACTTGTTAGCTTATTGTAGTACTACATGCAATGCATCTTTTTGTGGGAGAACATCTAACTGAAGTGTTGCATTTCGTATGAATTTGAACATTTCTTTTTGATGAATTTTAAAAGCACGAGTTCAATTATTGATAATGTCCTCTCATTTCTCTAGATTTGGTAGAGTTGTATCTGTGAAATGTTGCTTTTATAGCCTGTGAAACTCGGAAACTTATTAAATTGCTAATAGATTGTAAGATGTTTGCTATAATTTTATTCGTGCTATTCACTACTAAGCTCTGTAATTTTCCAGGAAATAAGGGGGGTGGCAAGACTCCACTGGATTGGCAAGTCAGGTCAGGCATTGCCCTTGGCACTGCTCGGGGCATTGAATACCTGCACTCTCAAGGTTCAAACGTCCATGGGAACATTAAATCATCCAATGTTCTTCTCACCAAATCATATGATGCACGAGTGTCAGATTTTGGCCTAGCCCAGCTGGTTGGACCTCCAACTTCCCCAACTCGAGTTGCTGGATATCGTGCTCCAGAGGTAACGGACCCACGCAGAGTTTCCCAAAAGGCAGATGTATATAGCTTTGGTGTATTGCTTCTGGAGCTTCTTACTGGGAAGGCACCCACTCATGCCCTCCTGAATGAGGAAGGTGTTGACTTGCCAAGATGGGTGCAGTCCATCGTTCAAGACCAATGGACTTCACAAGTTTTTGATATTGAGCTCCTCAGGTACCAGAGCGTTGAGGAAGAAATGGTGCAACTCTTGCAGCTCGCAATAGATTGCTCGACTCAATATCCCGACCACAGACCTTCTATGTCTGCTGTCGTTGAGCGAATTCAAGAGCTCTGTCTCTCAAGCTTGCGGGTTACTCAAGAACAGTCTGACTCTGTCAATGAATCTGATTGAGGTGGTCCTTGGTCCTTTTACATGTGCAGTACTTGAACTAAAGAAGCACCATCACCAATTTACAGAACCCCCTTTAAGCATATTAAACTTTAATGCTTTCTGTTGGTTAGTAGGGCCTATCTTCTTTCATTTAAATTTTAACAATTTATGCCCCTTTCTTTTTTCTCAGTTCTCCATTGTAGTTGAGCTAGAGCCCTTTTCATTTTCCTTTGTGTGGGGGGCCATTCTCTGTACCATTTGTTCTTGTTGGGTGGATAATGGTTGCTGTAATTATTACTTTCAGCCTTTACTTTGCTTTCACTTTAACCAACTTTGTTGAGAACTTAATACCTACCTTTACTTTGTAGTACTTTCATTTAGGAGGTTTGTTGTTTGGTAGTAGTAAATTAGTGAAGTTTTTTTTTTTGGTTTCCCACCTGGTGTCCCGTAACTACATTGGAACTCGACTATTCAGGGGAAGCGCTCTCTACCAAGGATTGCCATGCTTTGTTTGTTGATCAGGACAAAGTTTCTTTGGTTTCACGGATTGTGTACCCTCTTTTACTTCGTTTTTGATGATCTCTTATCACTTTATCCAAGTCTTAATTAAAGTAATTACTTGTCTTTCTTGGAAGTTGGATGATGGCATAAAGAAATATGCCTCTTGGGGTCTAGGTACCTTTTTCTTTTATTTTGCCTCGTACCTTTCATCAATTGTTTACACCAATTCGATAAATACATGACACGTGTTTTCACCAACATGTGAGAGAAGTTTTTACCACTAGCTATTGATTAGGAAAGGCATGTGGTGCTTCTTTTGATCCTGGATATTACTGAAGCTAGTGAATTTTTAAGGTTTCAATGATATTTTGTTAGTACAAAAGGTGGCAAGACTGATTGAAAGTCTGAAAGTACTTGAGTGATTGTGAGACTGAAAGTGAAAGATACATGAAAAGAGGTGTCAATTAGTGACAGACCCAATCATGGTTTGTGGATTCGGCAGAACTCAATACTTGACATCAAAAACTCTACATATATGTGCAAAACTAATATATATATATATTTCAAAACCTACGTTAAATTCTGAATCCGTCACTACTATTAACAGATGAAAAAGTGTAATAACTAGTAATTATGAAAACCCAAATTGTTGTTTGCTCTAGTGGTCCACATATATTTTGAAGACAAAATTATTGGTCACACATTAGGAGAGTGAGCAGACACTGGAAATTTTAGTGGTCCATTCAAAATTTGTTAGCATCCAAAGTATTGAAAGGATTTTACCATATCTCTCAATGGTCTCATCAACCTTGGATCTATTTGACATTGGGCCATTGACAAGTTCATATAACAGCCAAAATAGTCAAGAAACAAAATTGTAAAGCTAACTTATTTTAATCTATGTGGCCTTCTTTTTGGTGATATTTCTATTATGTATTGGCTTGCTTTGTCCTCACTGGCATTTTGATTTGAAATTGTTGTGGAGCTGTTCTTTACCCCAGTGTGTTTATACAATTGAA
The DNA here is from genome assembly GCF_000226075.1 of Solanum tuberosum. NCBI lineage: Eukaryota > Viridiplantae > Streptophyta > Magnoliopsida > Solanales > Solanaceae > Solanum > Solanum tuberosum. Next base: position 1,384,373 of record NW_006238952.1, read on the forward strand.
TGCCTAAGCATGTGCTATAACAAATAAGGTTTCTTCCCTTGAGGTGGACCACCTAACCACTTTTGAACATGTCTTTGCTCCAATCACTATTATTGTACTTACTCTTATCCTCAAAGGTATGGTCTAATCGTCAATGATTTGGGTAAAAAATCGAAGGAAATACAACAATAATAATAACAAACACAATGTAATCCCACAAGAGAAGTATGGGGGGTCTGTTGTGTACGTAGCTTGACCTCTATCTTGAGAGGATAAAGAGGTTCCTTTTGATAGACCCTAGACTCAGTTTTAGCATATCAACAACAAGTATGCAATGCAAAAATAAAGACAGAGAACAATAGCAAAACAACTAATACGATAACTCTAAGCAAGGGAAATAAGAAGTAATACTAAAATCGAAGAACTAGATAGTAGAAGAGTAATACTAACAAAATTGAAAAGGGAACTAAACACGTTCGAGTACCTGCTAACTTTCTACCCTCAATTCTCGACCTCCATTATCAATTATCATACTATTATTATCAAAGGTACGATGACCTAACTAAATCAATTCTCGACCTCCATTATCATACTATTATTATCAAAGGTACGAAGACCTAACTTTCAATTAAATGGGTAAAAATCAAAGAAAATTACGTCTCAAATTTAAAATAAAAATAAAAATGTTGGATGATTTCTTTCTATGTATTTAATTCTTGATAGATAGAATTACTCAATATATGTATAAGTGAAATGTGATATGTATCCGACAGAATAGTCGAGATGTGCACAAATAAACTCCCTCACCATTTCACCAAAGAATTCAATAATGGTTTCCAAATACAAATACCATACAAAGTATAAGCTATATAGCAAGAGGAAATTTTTTAGTGTAGGTACATAAGAAAATCTCATCCACCCCATCCTACTTCATGCGTAATGTTAACTTTAAAAGTCAAGAGTATGTATCTTCTAGTTGATTTTTCAAATGCTATTATATATATATATATTTATTCCAATTCTCAAAGTAAAAAAATTGAAGTCCAAGAAAGTACAAAGTACCAAATGATCATAATAATTAGGATTTTAAAAAAAGCTATATTTATCAATATGATTATAAGGCTTAGGTTTTAGGTACAACGGAGCATTATAATATGATTCTATTTATCTAGTATTGTAACAACCTAAGCCACCTAATTAAAGGCTGTAACAAATAAAAGTTGTTAGTTAGGTTGAATGACCAGAAGATATATATATATATATATATATATATATATATATACAAGTTAGATTAAATATGTACCATTTGCATATACACGGTGACCTTAGGTAGGAGCATATACATTACGGATTATGATGGAAGGTTAGTAGGTAGTTGAGCATTGTATTGTGTATGTCGTAATATTAATCATATTCATGTAGTTTATTATCTATCGAAGTTATTTTCTTTTGATATATATTTGTTACCATGCTTTGTTAATTTTATGTTGTTTATCACACTATTCTGTTGTTATTACTGTTCCTCTTTTTTAATGCTCTATAATGCTTTCCTTATGTCATATTTCATATACTTCCATATTTTCTGTTTCATAATTACTTGAATTTGATACACTTGAACTAAAGTTTTTTAAAAATTGTTTATCCGCCTCCATGAGATAATAGTAAAATATGCATACACTTAATCTTTTTCAGATCACATATGTTGAATTATATTAGAGTATGTTATTATCATATAAAATTGATGTACTCACCATTTTTTTCTTTCTAATTTATGATTATTGTAATAAATCAACCTTGGCCTTTTTGTTAATTGATTCTCGGACTGCTATAAAATACTATTATTTGTTGTGATTAACAGGTACCTAAAATTAAGTTAATAATATAGAGGCATGCAGCTATACTTTATTTTATTTTATTTTATTGGCTCTGCTCCACTTGTGATTTCAGGGTGGACAAGAGGACAAATGTAAAAAGTTTATTAAAACTAAAATCAATTACCTATAGGACTTACTCGAAGGGTTGAGTAAACTATCAAATCTACCGGTGGATCCGAAGAAAATAAAGTATACTTAAATATTATATTATCTTTGAAAGACTCTCAACTCAAATATTGCCAGTTAGAAGTAGCGAAGTCTAAGCATGTGGATGCTTTTAGACTCTTTTACTTAATTCTTACTAATCTAATAATAATTTGTTTAATATGAAATTAGAAGCTTTAAAGGATGTTTGAGTAAACACCAAAATGCTTATGAGCATCACCAGCTTATTAAGACATTTTGATAAAGGAAAAAGTGAATACAAATCAAAAGTTCCATAGCAAACATAAAATTTGATATGGAGCGCAATTTATGCAAAACTATAGCTATAACATACAAATATGATTTTTATGTTGGGCAAACTACATAAATCCCACTAGTTTAGGTCTTAATTACTAAGATTCCCGATAGTTTCAAATATTACTTCCTCTACCATATTTCATGCTTAGGATACATGGGTTTGAATCCGTGAGATACATGTATCAGGCAAATTTTAAAATCAAGATACATATTTTATCTATTTAAATTAATTAGTTGTAACTGATTTCCTTAATTAGAGGAGTAATTGAGGATTTTCAAAATACATAGATAATTAATTTCATTTTATTATTCTTTGAAATAGTAAATTCATTAATATTATTAATATAAGATAAAAACATGTATATCTTGGTAATGTAATTTGATTAATTTCAAATTATTACTCTTAAAATA